>NW_019525242.1:275456-275856 GCF_002814215.2 Seriola lalandi dorsalis | reverse complement strand
AATCAGAAACTTGGACTTCGCACTGCACCATTTCCTTTTGGGAGCAGCAGTTCTTCACAGAGATCGCAGCTGCTTCAAGGACCCTACATGCTTATTTTAGCTCTGATTCCTGGGGTGGAATCCACTCAAGAGCCTCTCCTATGTGCTGAGTTTATAGTAACTGCAGCCACAGTGTGGAATCTGGCTTTTTCTACTGAAGTATGCCAGTATTATACAGAGGGCTTCAAGTGCTGGAGCGGTCTCAAATATCTGAAATGAAGTTAGAGTAATTCCAGTGAAGAACACAGTTAAATGCTCACTTTATTTGGACGTGTCTTATGAGGATTGTATGGTTATGTACAGATTGTGGTTGATTGACATCGTCTTCACTCTGCTGTTAGCAGAGGTGTAATTATCCAGA
>NW_019525242.1:274255-275406 GCF_002814215.2 Seriola lalandi dorsalis | reverse complement strand
AGGATCCTAAGCTATAGTTTGCTCTTTAGCTAATTGACTCCTGTAGACAGATGGCCTTCTCCTGAGGCGCTGAGGAGATTAGTAACAAATCTCCAACAACTAACAAATTACATCTGACGTTATGGCATAAACTAGTCTGCTGTCACTTGGATCCAGATGGCTTATCACAGTTCTTTAACTACAGATGAATGTGAGTTTATATGAATTACCTGCAGAGTGGTGGTGAACCAAAGCGTTAATCACAGTGGGTTTGTGGCGGGAGCCGAGCAGCTAATGTCGTCAGCGTCACAGACCTCATGCAGATGGTGAATGGACTCTGAGGTGGTCCTGAAACGTGTTTGATGATCATTTTAATTGCTCCTGACAGACGCTGTTATTATATTTCGGTTGTAATCAGGAGACAAGTAGGACGTACAGTGAGTATGTCAGGCTGCAGCTTTAATGTGAATTTGTTCATTTTCTGATAAATTGACTCACTCACTCCCTCACACTCGCAGACTTCCAAGGACACTCGCGTCATGGTCTGTTTGAAACACACGCACACACACACACACACACACACACATGCAAGCACGCAAACATCAAGCTTATTCTGGTGCATTCTCGGCTCAGGCTCCATGATAAATATTCAGCTGATGTGTAGTGCTGTGCCATGGTGTCTGACTCAGATACCAGATCATGTTGGCAGTGGACAGGAAAAGACTGTAACAGAAAGAAAGAAGAGCTGAGGTTCTCGTTGATGTGGTCCGATAGTTTTGTGGGATTTTTCTCAAAGGCAAGGCCACAATGAAGAGAGGGAGGAAATGGGATGATAATTCAATTACGCAGGATAAGTACTGACTGTATGCGGGGATTGATTTACTGTATGTGTGTATCAGGGTGTGTCTGTCAGTGTTAATTCTTGTATCTGTACACTCTTGTGTGGTCTGATATTTGCTGTTGGAGAGGCACATTAAACAGAATATATACATTCTGTTTAGTCTCATTATTAATGCGAGAGTCTCCTGGTGTCTTTTAAACTCTCCAGTCCCCTTGGCAAGAGGGCAGGAAATCTTGGCTAATCCTCCTCTGAGCTACTGTGGTCATAACACATTGTCACTGTTGTTGTTACTACTACTTGACTTCCAGGCCTCTGCACCGCCATTATCAGC
>NW_019525242.1:258274-274235 GCF_002814215.2 Seriola lalandi dorsalis | reverse complement strand
GTCTCCTCAGGTTGAAGTCGAGCAGAGCTGCGCTGAAGTTATGCGAGTCCTGACCGGTGCAACAAAACAGGAGGGGGGGGTCAGTTAAGCAAAGTGTGTACAAACCCACACAGTCTAAACAAGCAAAATAAGCAAATACACCACGGTTGTGTATAAACTTGAAATGTATGATCATGAAACTTGCAGGCGCCTGGTTCCACAATCACTTTGATGCTGTAGACTGCAGCTCATTCGGTGGAGAATAAAGTCATCTGTCCCTCATTTTTCCTGCTGAGAATATCCATATAAAAAATGTATTTAATATGCTGTAGTAACAAGGTGGAGAAAACATGGCGTCATGGGCCTGATTGCAGAGGATGTTTTCTGTAAGTCTGAAGCACATGTGTCCTAATCACTCTTAAGTGGCATCAACATCCTTCACATTTCCATAATAGATGTTGCAGAAGTGTGAAAGGAGTTTGATATGGCAGCTGCTCCCACTGTTAGGTGTCCTCAGACTACAGCGTTATCAGGTAATTCAAGTGCACGTTCTCCTCTTTATTTGTGGGCCTTTTGTTGGGTGTGAAGCCAGCGAGGCTTCTCAGCTTGTTGTTGTGTCAGCTACTCCTACTGGTCGGGTGGGGTGCCAGCACAGTTGTGGGTGGAACTTTGGCGTTGTGTGTGTGTGTGTGTGTGTGTGTGTGTGTGTGTGAGTGAGAGTGTGTGTGTGAGTGAGAGTGTGTGTGTGAGTGAGTGAGTGAGTAACACACACCCAGCAAAGCGAATCAGTGAAGTGATAATGAAGCATTTGGCTGTCTGCACCTTCCCCAAGCCTAGCTCAGAGTTAGCCGTGACTGCAGCTCAGTGGCAGTGGGGCACTTCTGATTGGTCGAACATGGGAACATCTGGGGAAAATACAGTTAAATACAAAGAGAGGCTCTTTTCACTGAGAAGATTTTGACTCATCAAACATGACTTATAGTTTTAAAGACGACTGCATTCCCTTAAGATGTGTCTATCCTTGGACCCTGATGCTGTACATCTTACTGGAACACCTAGATGCAACAGAGCCATCATTAATAATCATCATCATCATTAATGTCATTAACGGCCTTGTCATTTGCAAGTCAAAACACCTGCTGTGGAATAGAGAGAATATACTTTTTTTTTTATTTTAGAGACGTACATTTACTGACTAACGCCTTCCAAGACCCAACATTTCCAAATGTAGCTGACCACAAGTCAACCAAGGTTTTCATGAGGGTCTCAAAATACATATAATAATAATATAATATAAAAATATACAATGTTAAATTTAGACAATTCATTATATTGTATAATGATGATAATTCCTTAGACATCCGGTCAGATATACCTTGGTTAACATTTTCAAATATGAAAATAATAAATAAATATTTTTTTGCAGTGTATCTCTAATTACTGTAAAAACTGTAATTAACACTTAATGTAACATTACTGACATGTTTTCATATACATTACTGATATTTTTTCATATATATTATGAACCATCTCGTGATGGCGAAATGAATGGATGGATGGAAAGCGCCTCATCCATTGTTCCTCTCTGGATTTCATCACGTTCATCAGGGCTTCCACTGCCCTTTAGAGGGGCCCCAGCCATGATTTATTAAAGGCCCTCCTTCCCCCACCACTCCCCCAGCACTTCCAACAGCACTTTTTATAAATCAGCAATCACCCTTTAGCGACGGGGCCAAAGATTAGTGGGTGAGCCTATAATGAGGGGTGCAAAAATGTGTGGCACGATTATGAAGAGGCCCCACTGGAGCAATAAGACGTTATTATATATAAAAAATGTAATGACTTTTTTTTTTTAAAACCATAAATTTATCATTTAATCTCAAGTGACTTTTTTTTTTTTTTAGATTTGTATTATCATCAACAAATATCATGAAAAGACTAAACTCAACAATGAATTGATCCTAATAACAAATATTTTTTTTAAGCCCTTAAATATCTTATTCCTCTGTACTATAGAAATATGAATGAGCTACTGTTGCACTGGGTGACAAATCATTACTATAAACACAAAGTTCATTTTGACTTATTCCCGCATACACCATTGTGCTGCTGTAAATATGCACTGGAGCACCAAATGTTTATGAATCCGCAGCTGCAAATGGTCCCCATCAAATACACAGCTTCCTCCTGTTTGAGTAACATTTGCTAAACACTGCAGTGTCCAGCTGTGTTAGGGAATGTTTTTAAAAAAAAACAAAACAAAACTATATTTAAATATATTTTTGACCTGTTTTTAAGATTTATGTCTCCTTTATGGAGGTATTGTGAGACAGACTAATGCATTGTTGGTTTTGGTCTGTTCATGGGATTTGTTGATAATAAGAAAAATACAGCCTTATATACCCCAGCCTTAGGCTGTAAGTGTCTTGTTGGGCTCATTGCTCAAAATATATATTTCATAGTGATTACTCATTTAACGATATTACTATGTTTTAGGATTCTTGCAAAGGCTACAAAAGCACAGTGTGCTCTAAAGTTTAGAATAATTACTCCATACCTTCATACACTACACTAGAGCGGCTTCAATTAGTTGATTAATTGATAAAAACATAGACAGAAACTTGTTTGAAAATCGAATGATCGTTTTAGTGGCTCTTCCAGCAGTGACGTCAAACATTTTCTTGTTTCTAGCTTCTTAAATGTGAAGATTTTATGCTTCTCTTTGTCATACATGGTAGTAAAGTGAATGTCTTTGGGTTTAGGTCTGTGGGTCAAACAAAACAGAACATCTTAAGATGCCATTTTGGGATGTGGAAAATTCTAAGTGGCATATATCAAATTTTATATCAAATTGGTTAAATCTGCAGATTAATGAAAAACTATATAATAATATAATAAAAATAATCGTTAGCCGCAGCCCTAAACTACACACACTTCTTTCGCACTCGTTCCTCTCTCCCACCCACTCCCTCACATGTTAACATTAACTCTTTATGTTGCGGGATTAACAGATTTAACCCAGCCCTGCGAGCGTTTTGAACAACAGCCATAATCTGATGCATTTATGATATTAAATTTTCAGCCCTGAATCAGGTCAACTCTTCTAATCCCTCTCTCTCCCCTTCACTTCCCCCTTCTCGCCTCATGCCACGCTACCAAAGCAGTGACCAATGGAATCTCATTTCCTGTCAGAACCACTGGAATCAAATGGAAACGGTATAGATAATACATATGAATTGAGTACAGATTAGGCCTGTGGATTGTGATGAAGCATTAGATAATAATAAATAATCGTAAACTGCGTGTGTAGCTGTTGGCAGTGAGGTAGCGAACGTTTGTTTTGTTAATGGTTGTACTTAATCATCTGTGTGTAAATCACTCTGTTTGAGGAGGAAATATATTCTATGATGTGGAGGACAAAGCTGATACTGCTTTAAATAGTTTTTATAAAGCTGCAGCAGCTAGTTGTTAACTGATAAGTCAGTCAAAAGAAAGGTAATCTGTGACAATTTTAATAATTGATTTTCAAAGCAAAGGTGCCAAACATTAGGTGGCTCCAACTTCACGTATTGTGAACAGTGTTGATCCATAAGAAGATATATTTGTGGTTTTAAGAACCAAAAACCATCTCAGTGTAGTTTTACCTCTCCTCTCTCAGGCTTCTCTCTAGAGCTCTAGTAACAACAGGTCAGTGAGCCAATCAGAAGAGATGAGGCTCTGAGCCCCTCTTCTGATTGGCTGACTGTTTTCTGAGCGATCTAATAAAAAATATAGCAGATTTCAGGTAAAACACTCAGAAACCCAATCCTGCAAGGTTGGATGGTGGGTCCAGGTGGGCGGGGCTTGGGGTGAGGCTGAGAACAGTGACTGTTTTGTTGTGACATCACAAAGTTACAGAAGTCCTGACGGTTGGTTTTAAGGCTCAGTTTCTGGATACAGGCTGTGTGCATTTCTCTGTGGACTGAGGCTTTGATACTTTCACATAGCTTTGGGCAATTAATCAAATTTTATTTTCGATTACGATTTTGGCCAAAAAAGATTATAAAAGCAAGATATTTGAGAGAAAACGATCATTGTGACAGACATTTGTCTATGATGCATTTTCCCTACACAGAAGTTAATCTTCAGTGCTGTCACACACCTTTTAGTGGCAACGGAGAGAACTAAACGTTTTGAAGTGTGTTTCAGTCTTTTTCATTTGAGGACAGAAACACAAGTGACCTCTGGACGAGTCCAGTGAACGTCTGTCACATACAGACGGAGAAATGTACAGTTGTCGACCGACTAGCTCGTAGCTCTTCAGTCGTTACATCAGGTGTGTTTTGTATGCTGCAGCCTGGAGCCAGAGTAAACACAGTTAACTACATTATACAAAAATGGGTTAATGATAAAAACTGACTGACACTCAGATGTCTTTTACTTATTTTGGGTGTAACGGACATAACTACATAGACACAACGCTTTTTGTTTTGAAATATTTTTTTTATATATTTTTTTTTTTTTTCAAAGTCAGTGACAAATCATGTTGAATAATCGTGATCTCAATATACAATAAAATAATCATGATTATTATTTTTGCCAGCCCTACTTTCACAGTATTAATATAGAACCTGCTTTATAACAACAGCAACACATGGACATCTACCTTTATACTCTATGGACCTTTAAACTAAAGTAAATTGAATATCTTTTGGGTGTCATCTCATATTTAAAGAAACCCTGCTAGCTTTAAGATGATGTCACATGGTTGGGTTAGTTAGTTAGTTAGTTAGTTAGTTAGTTAGTTAGTTAGTTAGTTAGTTGGTAATTAATGATACTGGTGTGGTGTTTGACAGGGTGAAAAATGACGGTTATAGATGGTTATATCACTTCTTAACGTGCATGCGTGTTGAAACCGTACAAAAAAATGTGTTTAAATGTGTAACTCTGTTTTATTTTCACAGGGCTTTTCCCTGATGTGGGCGGTGGCTATTTTCTGCCAAGGCTCCGGGGGAGGTTGGGTCTGTTTCTGGCTTTGACGGGCTTCCGCCTCAAAGGACGTGATGTGCAGAGAGCTGGAGTTGCCACTCACTTTGTAGAATCTAAGAAGGTACACAGTACTGTGTTTGTAAAAAAAAAAAAAGAATTTTCACAAACCCTTGACAAGCCAAACAACAAAGATTTTGTTTTCAGTTCATTTAAGTCCATGCCCATTATGAGTGCGAGTGATAATGGCGCTGCAGGGAAGAGTGCACAACAGGAACATGGTGGTGGGTGGGGGGGTTTAAAGCCCCACTGGAAAGCTGAATGCTGAGTCACTGGGTGCCAACATACGCTGGCTGGTCCAGAGGCAGGTTGTGTTTGTCTTTCTGTTGGCGTGACGTCAAAACAGTGGGTGGCAGAGTTGGTTTAAGTCTGTGACCTTGAGTCTCAGGACGGAGGAGCAGCGGGGTGGATTTATTTATAGTTTATTTAGACGATTTTTACAGCAAAGTTAGACCCATAACAGAAAGTCTGAGTACTGGCAACAAGCTAAACTCCACTTATGTCAAGAATAACAATCTTCAGCTGTCTGTCTTTTTGTTGAAGATAAAATTGAATTTGATGAATGTGCTACCCGAGAATGTGTTTGCAGGACCGTCCTGACTAATGGACTCCACACACTCTACACAGTCGCATCTTCACGTGTCATTTTCTTTCTTAATCCAACTCAAAAGAAAAATGAAAAACAGTTATGGAGTCTTCAGTCTGAGTGCTATTTGATTAGTAGAAAAAGCTGTTCACCTAAATTCACAAAAGAAGAAATTTGTCAATGAAAAACTTAAACCAGAGTAACTTTTCTCTTTTAAAATGTATTTTTGCCACGAGTGAAAGATCCTGCATCCATCCAGAAAATTACTGAAACTGGCTGCTGTAAATCTGATTCTTTCAATACTGTTTCAATAGATCCCAGACCTGGAAAAGGAGCTGGTGGACCTGAAGTCTCCCTCTGCTGAAGACGTCACCAGAGTGCTAGACACCTACCAGACCCAGGTTAGTATCTGAGAATCTACACATTTAAACCCTACAACTGAGGCTGAACTTAAAATATCCAAAACATCTTTAATAAATAAATAGGCAGTGAGTTTCCTCTCAGACATCTTTTTATTTCATGTTTTCAGCCTCTGTCTGTGTTTGTAAAAACTGTGTTCTCTCTCCACAGAGCAGTCTGGACTCTGAGAAGCCTTTTGTCTTGGACAAGCACATGTCTGATATTGACAGGTGGGCCTTGAATCTCTCTGAATGATGTACCAAGAAAACAGCTAGTTAGTTAAATAATGAAAAAGGGTGATACTCCTGAGGATCTGAGGATGTGTTACTCCTGAGGATCTTTAAAAACGGCTCAGTAATTTCTTAAAACAGCAGGACACTGTTTTTTGGCAGATGTTACTCAAAAGGAGAAACAGTAAATAGTTTTTGTAGGTCACTGTTTTCAGCTGTGGGTTTGGTGCTGTAGCTTGACAGTAGTCTTGGGCTTCTATTCAGTGATATCGGATATCACCACAGTTCCCGCCATATGCAATGTTTTTCATAATATGTGCTTTGCTTACTGTACACTGTACCTTGGCATGTGACAAATAAAACTTTAAACAGCTTTACTTATACCTGAAACATAATATACAATAATTTAATTATATTATTAAAAAAAAAAAAAAACCTGTGATAATATTGTATATCGCAGTTTCTGGACTGGACTGAATCGAAATATTAAATTTTGCATATCACCCACAGCTTTTAATTCACAGGCTTGTTAGTGGGATGAAATGATTGTTGGTTTTTGACGATCACAATTTGGATTCAACAGCATCACAGTAGAGAGTGAAAGTTTAGAAAAACCCACCTTTTCTTTTCAGTTAAGTTGATGGTAAATTGAGGTAAAAACCTGCTGAAAACCTGAATCCATGTTGGTGTTTCCCCTCCCCTCAGGCTTTTCGGCTCCGGCAGTGTGGAGGGAATAATGCAGAACCTGAAGGCAGACGGCTCCGAGTTTGCTAAGAAACAGGCTGAGGTATGATCTCGACCCTGCTGCTTAATCAGAATCACCGACATAATAACTCTATTCTCCAAGTACAATACAGAGGCGTGATGATAACGTATCTATCATCAGTCTTCTTGAACATGCGGACACGTCGATTGTGGTTATACAGACTATTTTAAAGGACTGCTGTACCTCTGTGGAGATACGTTCCCAGCATCAGACAACTCCCACTGACAGCTGGAATGGAGCCAGGGCATTATTTGGCTTTGGCAGTATATGTTAGTAATTAGTAGTTACCTCAGCCTAAGCACTTAATGGGGTTAGTATTAGTCTTGGCTGCACCAGAATCCCTTCCGAGAGATTTCAGACCACAGTGGCTTCATTCCATTAACTGACTCTTTTCATGGATAGGACTCCTCTCCAATTTAGTTTTCCACCTCATTCACAGCAGGATGTTCCTAATGAATATCAATATGAAACAGTGTCTCTTACACGGCCCCTCCCTCACCGACCCCACCCCGCTCCTTATTGTCCCTCTGCTGATCGCTCAGAGTTCACAACAGGACTTAAAATATTGTTCCACTGGGCAGCTGTTAACATGAGCTTCCTTTGACTGATAATTGTTTATTATTTCATTTGTAAAGCTTGGAATACAGTTTATATTTAATAACTCTTTTAAAGCTCAACAAATATTCCATTTCCAGTATCCTTTCACAACATGAAAATATTCAACATCAAATATTTATCATAAACCCACTTCCTCAGTTACTACAACACCACAGACTCACCATCGTGCCTCCTATATTAAAAATGCAGAACCGTCTTTGTCCTTATTTACACAATGCTTTGCTTGTTTTTTAACATGATGTTTTGCAGCTAAATAACCCAAAAGCATATAAAGCCATCCATCCCAGCCTTTCAGCCGTCTCTTAAACGTATCTCCTCCTCTAGACATTGTCCAAAATGTCTCCCACATCCCTGAAGATCACCTATAAGCAGCTGCAGGCGGGTGCCTCTCTGAGCCTGCAGGACGTGTTGGTGATGGAGTATCGACTGAGCCAGGCCTGCATGGTAAAAACAACAACTTACTCTTACTGGAGTCTCAACCAATAAACAATCGATCAATATCATGAGCTTCATTTTCATACTTTTCTCTCCCGTAGTGATCATAGTTGCATGTTAGAATGCCAGGTAGAGCTCCTCTTTATCATCTACCACAGTAAAATCTAAAACTCTGTCGTCTGATGGGATTGTTCCTGTTGTGTTGCAGAGGGGCGGCGACTTCTATGAGGGTGTAAGAGCTGGTAAGTCACTGCGGCATGTTGGTGACAAAGGCGGAGTAGGTTGGATGTTGAATGTTGAATGTGACATTTCAGCGATGCATCATAAATGATATGGATTCAACGGAGTTCTGTGTGTTTCCAGTTCTGGTTGACAGGGACCAGAATCCCACATGGAACCCGTCAACACTGGAGGAGGTGTCGGAGCAGAGCGTGGACCAGTGCTTCTCCTCACTGGGAGAGAAGGATCTGACTTTCTGAAGGCCCGTCACCCAGCAGCTGTTTCCCACCTTCAAACACACACCACTAAGCCTTCTGTAAACGGAACGCTTCCTGTCCCCACATCCCTGTATGGTCATTTGAGAGGACTGTACTGCCGAGGGTGGGAGAGCTTCTGTTGTTTTCTGACAAGTACATACATAGGTCATATGCGTTAATGGTTTGAATCTGTACCATTTCATACCGTAGAACTTTTTCTGTTCCTCTGGTGACATTTAACAGGAATATTCAGACTTGTACAGGCTGCTATTCTGCAGCTGAGGAGAAGGTTTCACAGCCAGGCATTGAAAATAGTATTAGACGAGATAGCCAACAGACACCCTGTGTGTCACACATAAAAAATGCTCAGTGTAAACTTGCTCTGCAGTGGAAGCGCAGTCTTTTCTACACGAGCTGTGGGGTGGTAACTCTTCTGCTGCAAATTCAAGGAGGCGAACAGCAGCGAGCACATGAGAAGAAAAAAAAATGATCTCACCATTGAGTGCATTATTCCATTTCCTGTGGGCGTTTGTTGATGTGACATGGCTCAGCATCATCTGTATTTCTGCAGGGTGGTCATTTGTTCTAATACATATGACTTATTGTCTCTGTTTCACTAGTTCTCCAGTATTTTCTTTCTATTCTCCGACATAGTCAAATAACACTCCCAGGACAGGTGGTACATTACATCAGTACTTTTTAGGTTTAGGTTTCTGTTATAGTTGTGGTTTCAGCAGTCTGAAATGTGTGTGATATAGTGTGTTTTTATGTAACAAAGACCTTCTGAGAGCCACTTTTCTTTTTCTTTTTCTTTTAGTATGAGTCAAATCACCTCCCAAACATTAGTTTTCATTAGCTGCATTATTTATGAGCCAACCAGACCAGAGTCAGATCAGACAGTGGTACTGGAGCAAATGGCAATAAACAGAGTTGGTAATGTAATGTAAGATGTTGTGTGTTATTCGTGAGTGAAGGAAACTGCTTGTACATCTTGTGTTTATAAGAACTAGTTATTGAAGGCAGTATTTTTTTATGACCTCCTAGTCTTGTAAAACAAATATAACCTGTCTTTATAAAGGCTCTTAGTTATCAGCATGAAAGCACTAAGCTGCTGCTCAGGTACGAAGTCCAGAAAGTAAACACAGCCACTTTAATAACATGTTGGATTTCAAACCAATCAGGAAGTCTTTCATATTTTATTTGAGCAGTAAAATAGTCAGAGAACCACTTAGTATAACTCAAGACTCCCATACTGAACATAGCTTGAATGTAGTAGTAATGTAGTAGTTTCATATAGTTCAGCAGTAGCCTCTTATAGTCTGTGTGTCATATTCACCCAGCACCAGCGGCCCTGTCCCTCGCAGTCTAAAGGTCTCTCATTCTGCCACGGCGCTGACTCCAGAGCGGACAGGACGACCTCCACACACGTAGACATATAAACTGCCATAAACACTGAGGACACAGTCTGAGCGTCGCTCTGCGTCACAGATAAACCCAGATGCTTTATGGCGGCCGTTTGCTCTTCAAACAAGCTTCAGGCCGACAGTTGTTTCCAAATCCTTTTGTTTGTCCTTTAGTGCTGCTGAACTTTTAACCTCGTGTGTTGACTGTCATACAGGATGCTGCACATCCGTGTCTTGTTTAACAGATATTTTAAACAAATATTGTCGAGGCAGGATGTTATAAAAGCCCTGTGTGCACAATTTCAAAACCCAAGACTTTGCTCTGACATCGTGATGTAGAAAGCAATGATGAAATATTTCAGTAACAATAGAAGGCATGAATTTGATTTATTGGCATCATCAGCTTTTACACTTAGGTTTGCAAGTTAAATGAATATTGTACTGCAGGAAAATGCACAGTCACTCATTTTAAGTTATTTTATGACCATATATTCGCAGGCCGACGTGCGGCATCTCACTGAGCTGCTGCTTCAAGGTTATTTTTCATTTATTCGACAGCAGATGAATCGTGGAAACAGTGTGGGTGGATTCTGTCGCCATTCATCAGGCTACTTATGGTCAAGTCATCTCAACTGTGGTTCAGTCCGACCGCCTGCTGACGGCTGCTTCTTCTCTTGGCCTCTTCAGCTGTAGTAAAACAGGTACATCAGAGGCATTGTGGGTACAGGAGTCAGAACCCTGGAACCACCTGTATATCACACCTGTGCTCAGAGTTACCTGTCGTTGGTAGTGCATTATTGGATCAGGTCAGGCTGGTGGGCTAATCTTACACAAGTCAATCAAGACATTGAACAAATGAAAGAATAGTTCTTCTTGTTACTGAAGATTTGAAATTAAACCGGGCTCATTTGCTCCCTCGGCTTCACCAAGCAGCTTCAGATTTGTAGGACAAGCAGGTTCGACTGTCAGTCTTGTAACCGTTATTTGATTAGATCATAAAATTAATCAGTAACTGTTTTGATTCAGTGTTTTAACATTTGCTGGTTCCAGCTTCTCAAACGTCAGGACTTGATAAGTGTATATAAAGCAAACAATCAGAAGAGATCACATTGGGCTGTGGCAAATTTTAACAGGCATTTTTTTTTTTTTTTTACAAATTTAAATGAAGAAAATAATCAACAGGTTAGTTGATAATAAAAAATCATTTTTAGTTGCATTCCTAATGTAAACCATACCTCAGGGTACAGCAACCCCTCAGACCTGACCTCAGGAAACCTGTTCCTGATGAATATCTCCTGCAGAAAAGTGTGTGTGGTGAGTCCGGCCTGTACAGCAGCAGCGTCTCCGTTCTCCCTCCGAACACCTGCTGGTATCAATACTTTAAAATGAGTGACCTTTGGAACTACAAATCAGTTTTCAAAAGGAAGCATTGGCAGCCTTTTGGTCAGCGTCGATCAGCTGGAAGACGGATGTTTGAATGAAGACAGGCGTTCACACTGGGTCTGGTCTTACACTCTCTGCAGTGTAGATACAGTCTCTCTGCCTGGCTGTCTGAACAACCGCAAGACCCCATCAGAGTTAAAACCCTGACCTTTGTGAGTTTGTAAACACAGATGACACCACAGTTTGTAAAAAGAAGACTTCTCAGTGGTGACAACACACTGGTAATGCAACACTTTGAACAGTAAAGCCTGACATCAGCATTATGGCAACATCTTTAATGTACTGCAGCCTCAGAAATTGATTGCCATCACCTGGTTTGGAGTCAATACTTTAAATTTAATTAGTTTAAAAATGTGAAATAAATGAACTGACCAAACATTGTCTTCACACTGCCATCGGCTCTTTCTTGTGCTATTGAAACCAAAGTTTTTGTTTAGATCCCGACATTGACAGAAATAGCTGTCAGCACAACAGTGACATTAGTCAAAACAAATGGCATCAGATTAAGAATTAGTAATATGGCATGTGGAGTCATCTCTAATCTTTAGTGTTTTCACAACATGTTTGGGAAAAGCCAAAGAATTAATCTGTCTGTACAGATTAGTGCAAGTTAGATTTTATTTGTTCACTTTTTGAAGTGGTAGGTCTGGGGAGATGTTTATAGCACACCATTATGTTTTTAATCATCACCCAGCTCACATAAACAACACAGCCGGTAAAACTGTGGCTTTAACTTTCTGACTGAAACAGCCTCTGTGTTGATTCCATTTACCAACACAATGTGACTAACACCTGTATTTTACTGTAAGTTACTGGTGCAGAAACACTGTCACTGGTATCAGAGAAGACCTGGGGAGAAGGCAAGTGGTGACAACTACCTGCCACTGTTTTTATGGCTTATTAGCTTGTGTTGGCGTATTCTGACAGTCCCTCCTGTTATGGCTGATCTCTACAGACAACAACACTATTCAAAGCTGTTATCACTGCAAACAGTTGGCTGGCAGTTTAAGTGTCCTCTTAGCAGTTTCTCTAGTAAAGTGAATGTTGCTCAGAGTACCTGTTTACACATCTGCAGGGTTTCACTTCCAAGGTTTCGGCCTGTAGCTGCACTGTCCCTCTGTCCAGTGAGCAAAGACCAGACCTTTATCATGTCCCCTCTGATATAAGTCGTACTGTCTGAAATAACTCACACAAGCCTCCTTCGCTATGTTGGGCTCATAGGAACACTCATTAAGGACTTTGGCAGTTGTGAACCTCTATTCCAAATACATCTACTGTCCCCTGGTAAATTTTGTTGCACCACGCTAATTTGAGAAGCTAAATATATACTGTATATACTGGACTGAACTGTCATGGGTTTTGAGGTTTGCATATTTGTGCTGTTGTCCTCTGTGGGGCAGATGGCAGTATTTCTCATTTAGGCATTGTACAATGACACAATGTTGACAGAAAACTAGGCCTACAACATTTTAGTCAAAACACAAGAGTTTTTTTGTTTTGTTGTTTTTTTTTAAACATCAGTTCTGTGGACGAGTCAAATCCTCATCACTTGGTTTCTGTTTGGCTCTGAGTCTGTAAGTTCTTATACTGCAACCCCGGAGTGCAGGAAATACATCATTTGTACACATAATTTCCTGGACCCATTTTGAGGACCACACCTGCTGGGTGGATGGCTGTGGTCGAGGCTGCCTAATGGCGACGGGGTAAACAGAGCCGAGGATGCTGCTCCTCGTTGCAGCTCTGCCACAGGATCTGCAGGGGAGCCATTACGGGAGAACTTCAGCCTGCGGGGGCCTTTTGTCAGACCAGAAGGAGCCGGACAGTCGGGTGTGTCTCTGACCTGGTGAGACCAGTGGAGGTTTTTCAAACAAGAGCCTTCACCAAATGATGGGATCTATTAATAACTTCCTCCGTAAGAGGAGAGAGCCTTGGCCCCCGGACAGCATCAATGGACAGGATAGACTTTCACTGGCACAGAGGAACATTATGATTCCAAGCAATATCTGATAGGATTTCTTGCTTTGCATTATAAGTCCAGCCAGGGAGAGCCAACACCTACTGGGAGCGAGGGGACAAATAAGGTCTGAGAAAGTTGATATCCAACTGAAGACGCTCTGCCTGAGTACGGCTCCAGCTTTGAGACAGATAATCACAGAAACATGGGCAGGATCAGGCTGCTTTGGTTGCTTTGGAGGAGGGTTTTTAGGCTCAGCCAAGTATAATCCAATCTAAAAAGAGGTCAAAACTGAATTACTGACGTCTCATTCATATTCCTGCTCACAGCAGGTAGACACCCGAATGACTCATCCTCAACAAATGTGTTCGACTGTTGGCCTTGTTTCACATGTAGATCCTCCAGTATCGGTGTCAAACAGTCTCAGCTCGGCCTGGCCTCCCCGCTCGGACACACCTTCCCGTGTCACGGCACATCGCATTCAATGTAGGGGATGTCACTGTAACGGCGGTCTACCTCCACCCACTGCTGCACGGCCCGGGCCACAATCTCCTCGGAGAGCTTCTGGGCGTACTCCAGCAGCACTGGGTTGACCTGGGAGGAGCTCTCTGCCGTCGACCCCATCTCTGAGTGAACCAAGTAGGCCTTCTCGCCCTTCGTCCCCCTGGATATGCATTCTGCCTTCTCTGTGGAATTTGCATTTTGGGCTGCAGAGTCGCTCCTCTTGGATTTGACGCACCCCATACTCTGGACGATATAGCATTGATTTACTTTAGGGTGGGAGGGGTGCGGTGGCCGTAAGGTGCGAGAGTCTTTGGTTAAACTTGTAACTCATACATCAATGTTTTCATCTGGGTCAGTACGTCCCAGGAACAACCCCTTTCTGCTGCAGTCACCTTTGTGCTCCTGTTGTCCACTCCCACTGTCTGAGTGCCAACATGAGGGACGATCGGCGGGGGGTGGGTTATTACAGAGTAGAGGGTGGCGATTTCAAGGGCGCTGGAGGGCAAACAGCTAGGAGGCCCATCCCTGTGTGGGTCTGGCAGTGTTGAAACAGTCGGTCCTGCTCCCTTGCTGACTAGAGCTCATCCCTTCCACAACTGTAAAGAGAAAAAGAGTGGAAAGAGATAGGGGAAGAGGGAGGATTTCAGTGATTTATCTTCATCAGAGACAGCCTAAAAACACCAGACGGCAGGAACGAGGAAAGGATTTTCATAGTATCTACGTGACCCCGGCTCCAGTGGCCGGCTTGAGGTCAAGGCCTCGACGTGGCTCACCTCTGAGGGCTCATTTTTAAACACACTCCCCTCCTCTGCACATCTAATGTGTTACTCACCACCCCCCTCCTCTGCCTCAGAGTGTTTTATGACTCAATCCCTCGGCCTATTTTGTATAGCGTGTCATTTGGACGTCTGTGTCTAGCTTGAGTGCACTGATGCTGTTTTGTTGTAAGCCTGTGTCTCCCATCTGTTCCACTAACCGAGCCTCGCAGCCTGATTCACAGTGACAGCTCCTTCTCCTGGACTACAGGCCCTGGCACACAGGAAACATGTGCTTCATTCAGAAAGCTGCATGCTGTAGTCCACACAACAGGCAGGCCATGAATGATTTATGCGGAGCGGGGAGTCTCCCTGAGAGTACAACAACACTGGAGGTCCACACGTCCACGCACCAATTTGGACTGTCGCAAAATCCTCTCCCGGATCTGATATTATGGTAATGAGCTTAAATGCTGGCAAATGTGTCTTAATGTTTATGTGCAGTAAACTGTGAAAGCATCCACGAGCTGTCAGACAGGCGCACGGGATTTGGATTAAACCTGATAACTGATTTATTTGAACAACACGGTGTGGAAGCTTTTATACAAACTCCGTGGAAATCTCTGCAAACATGAAATTAAAATTAAACATGTCAATGGAATGAGCTGTGGTTCTGCAGAGCTGTACATACTTTTAACAGAGTGTGGCAACAGCGTCAGGTTCAGGTTCCTCTCCATTCCACCAAAAAAATACAAATAAACCGGTCACAGAAGAAATAACCCAAGGTCGTTCAAGTAGATAATAATCCAGACATCACCTGGTGCCGCGCCGGTTCTTCTGTCTTCTCCTCAAACAGCATCCGAGCGATTTGAACTTGAAACTTGAACGTTATTGATTGGAAGCAACGCGTAAAGAAACAATTATCCCCCAAGTTGTTGCTGCTGCTGATGCTCGCTGGTTCGGTTACTGCAGGATCAAAACCTTCCGCACCAGATTTCAAAAAATAATCTCTGAGAAAAAAAGCAGACGGCAGACTGCTCCCGTGTTGCCTTCACGTCCCCCAGCGCTGAGCGCGGCTCCACAGCACAGGCGGAATCAGAGGTCTGGACTGACTTCAGCGCGACGACGCTCCACGGCAATTACCGAGCTGCAGCGGCGCTCAGGCGGCGCACTGACAGCGGCTCTGCGCCTGCACTGGCCGGGGCGACGCTGCCACCTGGCGGCCACTGATATACACTGCACCCAAAATTAAATACATGAAAATAAACCTGAGACCTATGGAAACGTACTGCGTTTATTTAAAAAAAAAAAAAAATCCAGCTTTTCTGAATTAATTCAGAAAACGTAGTATTTTTATTTTATTTATTTATTTTTTAGAGAAAAGTTTT
>NW_019525242.1:38145-258163 GCF_002814215.2 Seriola lalandi dorsalis | reverse complement strand
ATACACTGCACCCAAAATTAAATACATGAAAATAAACCTGAGACCTATGGAAACGTACTGCGTTTATTTAAAAAAAAAAAAAAATCCAGCTTTTCTGAATTAATTCAGAAAACGTAGTATTTTTATTTTATTTATTTATTTTTTAGAGAAAAGTTTTAAAAAAAAATCGTATTTCTCTGAATTAACGAGATAATTATGTCGTTAATTCAGAAAAACAGCAGATTTTTTTTCCCTAAGTGAATGCACTACGCTCCTGCCACCATGGGTTAATATCTGTAAGCAATCTTGTAACATACATCATATAGGCTACTGATGAATAGCGTTTTCTATCTGTACTTAGTAAGTAAGTAGTGCATTAAAAAGTAAAAATTTTTTCCTGAAATACAATACAGAAGCAAAGCAACACAAAATGGTGCTTCAGTTACTTTTCATGACTGGTTTTCATAATTGTAGTATTGTATCTAAAATCTAATGAAATAAAAAATTTTCATATAGTAATGTTTCACTTTGACAGAGGCCTTTCTATTTCACTTTACCAATTAAGGGCGTGCACGCTTCCTGCGCAGTACAGTTAGGCTATTTAAAAAAATTTTCATATAGTAATGTTTCACTTTGACAGAGGCCTTTCTATTTCACTTTACCAATTAAGGGCGTGCACGCTTCCTGCGCAGTACAGTTAGGCTATTTAAATTGAAATTTTCTAGGTGGCGCTGTTGAGCCATTTTGCCACGCCTATGTGTGAGACCCATAACAGATGTAAATTCCCACCAGACCTGACGTGTGTGCAGAGTTTCATGACTTTTTGAATATGAGAAAGGCCTCAAAAAGGCAATTTACTTTTAGGTAAGGAAAATAATAATAAACAGTACAGTTTCATTAGGGTCCTCACACCGCTGGTCGGCGCTCGGGCCCTAACAAGTGACGGTCCCACAACCGTCCACCATAACTCTCCTACCTGTGCACAGCTGGTTCCACTTATGCTTAATTAACGGAAAATTAGAGCTGTGTTGTCATAAGAAGACCCCTCCGCCTTCTTGTGAAGTGGCTTTTCACAATGTCTCATGGTGCCATGTGAATCAGTGAGTCAGAGTTAGTTTGTTTTTTTTTACACAGTAGACTTCAACACAACTTGGTTTAGTCAAAGGTTTGTCTTAGTAGAGGAGACCAGGGATGGCTGTAACATCATTGACATTTCTGTCTGTATCTTGTATCCTTTAAGTCAAAGCGTTCAAACTTTAATACAAACTAGTTCCATGTGTCTGCTGTTAAATGGTGTAGCTGTTATCTCTGCAACACAAACAGAACATGTCTAGTGTAGTCTGAAACACAAGGACTGAAATGTTACAATTCACCTCATAGTCCAGGTGAGTTGTAACATTCACTGGGATGAAACGTCACATTACCACATGAGGATTATGACAAAAACCTGATATTGAAGCTTTTTATTCAACACTTAGCCTACATGGCTTTTTAATATATATGTGTGTGTGTGTGTGTGTGTGTGTGTGTGTGTGTGTGTGTGTGTGTGTGTGTGTGTGTGTGTGTTTGTGTGTGTTTGTTGTTGTTGTTGTTGTTACAACTCACTCAGACTTGTAGCCATGAACTGGATTAGCTTACTGCTAAAACATTAGCACTGATATCTAGCATGACAAATATCTACATAGACTCTCAATAGACATGACATAAGTTTGAAGAGTTTAACTACAGAGCAGACAGTGCTGTTACAAAATAGATTTAGTAAAAAAAAAAAAACTTTCTAACCTCAAAATTAGTTTTTCTATTTAAAACTCTCTGATTCTGTCACAGGGAGCTGCTTCCTCACATGTTGAGTACGGACCAAACTGAGCAGGTAAACAGTGAATCAGGTGATTCATAACTCCTGACTGGAGAAACCGGAAGTGTTACAGCTGACCCATAACAACCATCCCTGGTCTCCCCTACATCATGTCATTGTGCAGTGGACACTTCTGGCCTTGAAAACTAGAAATACTTAATACATTTACAGGTATCCAGAGGGAGAAAACACACTCCTGTATCCTGGCAACAGCCTTTTTCCACAAGCTGCTCCATTATAGTAGAAACTGCTTCACAAAACAACAATGGTTTACAAACAAGTACAAGACAGAAACTCCAGTTCATCTTTTGAATAACCAGTGTAAAGTATTGTCCCATTAGCGACCTAGCAAACCTCACAGGCTAACACATTTTGTAACTGGCAACTAGCATGTTAGTGACTTTTATTTGACCTCTTCAATAACCTTATTGAGAAAAAATGGTGTTCATTGGTGAATGATGCAAGGGGGAAGTAAAGAGAGAGCTTTGGACTGATTTAGGTTCCACATAATGAAACAGTGATGAGGAAGACCACCATGTATAATTTATGATTTAAGTCTTGACAAGCAGAAAACTCAATATTTATTGACATGTATTTGACTCATCTTTACAGGTATCCAGAGGGAGAAAACACACTCCTGTATCCTGGCAACAGCCTTTTTCCACAAGCTGCTCCATTATAGTAGAAACTGCTTCACAAAACAACAATGGTTTACAAACAAGTACAAGACAGAAACTCCAGTTCATCTTTTGAATAACCAGTGTAAAGTATTGTCCCATTAGCGACCTAGCAAACCTCACAGGCTAACACATTTTGTAACTGGCAACTAGCATGTTAGTGACTTTTATTTGACCTCTTCAATAACCTTATTGAGAAAAAATGGTGTTCATTGGTGAATGATGCAAGTAGTAGTTGTATGGTGCAGCTGATTAAAGCTCCGGACTCCAGAAGGTAAGTGTGTGTGTGTGTGTGTGTGTGTGTGTGTGTGTGTGTGTGTGTGTGTGTGTGTGTGCGCGTGTGCGCGCGTGCGTGCGTGTATTGTTACAACTAACTCAGACTTGTAGCCATGAACTATCTTAACCTACAGCCAACAGCTGAAACATCTATCTATCATCTATCAGTGTATCTTGCTTGTTGACTACAGCAGTGATTATTGATATTGATTATCAGTCCCAGTGTTTGGAATATTTGGTGAATTGATTAGAAAATCTGGCGCCTGTCTCTATTTCATACTGTCACGCATGAACAGCTGACGATAAATATACCTGCAATGCAAAAGTAATGAAAAGACTTGCAGGAGGATCTGTGAAGAGGTGGCTCGTTAATCTTGTGTTCTGTCTTGTGTCTTTTCCTGAATGTATTTGAATGTGTAATAACCTGGTTTTGATTGTCGCCAGGCGCTGCGGAGCTGCAGCTGTTCGTGTTTCTGCTGCCACACGGTGGCGCCGTCTTCTCATGTGCTACAACAGGTTTCACCAACAAGGACTTGGACAAATCCTGGACCAAGGATTTTCTTTATATCCGATGATTTTAATTTAAATCTCCGATTAATTTTCAGTTTTCACTTTTGACGTGAACCGATAATTCAGTTCTCACAAAGAAATCTGACCCTGACAGACCACAGCAACAGAAATAAGTAGACTACCATTACATAAGGTTATGATTTTTATTTTTCCTCAATTCCCCAAAGACACAGAAAAGTACAGACAGACATTTGATTGATCTATCATGTCTGTAGTTCATGTGAATGTGAGCTTATTTTAAAATGTAGCCTATTCTTTTGGGGGGAAAAAAGCCTGTTCATAATTCAGAAACCCTGTGTGTTATCTCTGAAACTGCTTTATCTTTTCTCAAAAATGCAATTGGCCAGTTGTTGTTTGTTTTGTGTGTGTACGTTGAAGTTCATCAGAGCATTAAATATCGCGCAGTCCAGTCTGCGCCCCTGTTGCGCAATCGCCGTCAGAAAAGTGAATTTATCCATCTGTGGCCACGCTCAGTGCACGCTCACAGTCTGCGTCCCTTTATGGTTTGACAGCGAAAAAAAGTTTTCATGTCAGTCGGTTAAAATTCATTGTTGCCTGTCCAGCCAATCATAGTTTTTGACGACACAAAAGAGGCTAAAGTTGGAGTATAAAAGGTGCGCGCTAATAAAGTATGATGCCTATCAGAGTGCGACATTAATCCAAACGCAGTGCAGTCACGCATTAGGTCCAGCACGCACCACGGATCTTTTTTTTTTCTAAATCAAACTTCACACCGTAGAGACAATGCATCTGTCTCAGATTGTGCTCTATCTTAGTTTGCTGATTGCTTTGGGTCCAGTAGTTTTGAGTGACCAAGAAACGCACCAGCAGCCCTCCGCCACCAGCCCAGAGGACACTGAGCAGTGCGCTACCTGCGAGGTCCGGCAGCAGATCAAAACCATGCGATTAAACGCGATTAAATCTCAGATTCTGAGCAAACTGCGAATGAAAGAAGCTCCGAACATCAGCCGAGATATAGTGAAGCAGCTCCTGCCCAAAGCGCCGCCGCTGCAGCAGCTCCTCGACCAGTACGACGTGCTGGGAGATGACAACAAGGATGTAGTCATGGAGGACGACGACGAGCATGCCACCACGGAGACAATAGTGATGATGGCCACTGAACGTAAGTTTTTGTCTGGCTGTGTTTTGTGCATGATGAAAAGGACGGAGATCAGTTGTCTCCAAAATAGATTTTTACGCACGGGGCAGAGCACACGAGACGCTATAAATAGTCTTTATTTTGACAACATGTGGTTTAGCGTTTTATCAGGATTTGATCAGCTATTGAAATTGTCCACATACACATATTACAAAGTATTAACATAGCATATGGATCAATGCATTTGTGCAGAGAGCGCGCGTGGTAATTACGCACAGGGCCCACTTCCAGAGTTCAGATGCCATGCCAAGGATTTTTATTTACACCAGTTTATTTCTGTCTGTAAATTTCAATCACACATGGTCAGTAAACACAGAGAACCTCTTCTCTTCCTATCTTTCCCCAGCTGAGTCCGTCGTCCAGGTGGATGGGGAACCAAAGTGCTGCTTTTTCTCTTTCACTCAGAAGTTTCAAGCCAGTCGCATAATGCGGGCGCAGCTCTGGGTGCATTTGCGCCCGGCGGACGAAGCGACCACAGTGTTCCTGCAGATCTCCCGCCTGATGCCGGTCACAGACGGGAACAGGCACATACGGATCCGTTCCCTGAAGATCGACGTCAACTCCGGGGTCAGCTCTTGGCAAAGTATAGACGTCAAGCAAGTGTTGACCGTGTGGCTGCGGCAGCCGGAGACCAATTGGGGCATCGAGATTAACGCCTTCGATTCGAGGGGAAATGACTTGGCCGTGACCTCCGCAGAGCCCGGGGAGGAAGGACTGGTGAGCAGAGCCTTTATTTCACATTAAACAGAACCGTGTGGTGAAGGTTTTACTCTAAGTGATAACTGGCAGTTTATTTCATCAGTAAATGCACAGGAGTGAATAAGTGTGGGTGCATGCGTGGAGAGCTGTAACTGCTGCAGCTGCTGGATCGGTTCATTATCTGGGATCCCAGTCCTGATCCTAATCAGTATGATAACTGGACCAATAAAAATCCAGATTACAACTGGGTTACCAAAGAAAAGTATTATGGATTTTCAGTTGTATGGTACAGAGGTTTTAGCTTTAAGCTTCCAGAGGTTTCAGTGTGAGGAGAGGCTTTGCAGGATCAGCAGGTGTTTAAACATTCAGGCGTTTCACTGCTGGAAGAAGGAATTAAGATTTAAAAGACTTTTGAAAGCTGTTAATCAACACAGACTCCATGTAGGCATACACCTGCATTTGGAGAGAAGCCCAGGCCACAATAACCTCAAATCTTACTGCTTGATTACATAAAAGTTCACCTGCTTCACATTCCTTGAAGTATTCTGTGTGACTGTGTAAATCAGAGTAATTGCCTGCACACACACACTGCTGCTATCAATGACAAACACACATCACATGGCTCAAATACTGGCACCAGGCTCGGGGGCAATTAGAATACCTAGACGGCTGAAGTTAACCAACCGTCAGATGATTTAATTTCTTTAAAACTCAAAGTTTCATAATATTATCGTGCCATGTTTGAAACCCAGCATCACAGGTCGAGGCTGCTGGATTAAAAAAATGTAAGATGAATGCTGTCATCCACCTTTTTGCAAACTAGTTATTTTATACAAGTTTTAACGCACGCTCTGTCATTACAGCAACCGTTCATGGAGGTGAAGATCTCAGAGGGCCCCAAGCGAGCCAGGAGAGACACGGGGCTGGACTGTGACGAGAACTCGCCAGAGTCCCGGTGCTGCCGTTACCCGCTCACAGTTGACTTTGAAGACTTTGGCTGGGATTGGATTATTGCCCCAAAGCGCTACAAGGCCAACTATTGCTCTGGGGAGTGTGAGTACATGCACTTGCAGAAGTACCCGCACACCCACCTGGTAAACAAGGCCAACCCCAGAGGGACTGCAGGCCCCTGCTGTACCCCCACCAAGATGTCGCCTATCAACATGCTCTACTTTAACCGCAAGGAGCAGATCATCTACGGCAAGATCCCCTCCATGGTGGTGGACCGTTGTGGATGCTCTTGAGTCGGGACGGAGACCCCGGCGAGAGGGACGGGAGGACGGAGGGGCTGTGGCTCACTCTGGCCTCCAACTTCAGACTTGTTGACACAACCAATCCACCAGTTCCGATGCTTTCCTGCAGAACATGGTGCAATAGAACCAGAATAGAGGCCACAAACAGCCCGACTTTTCCGCAGGGCAGCGCTTTCACAACCGGCATAGCTCATTTCTTTCTTCCAGTGAAATCATAGCCATAGAGGCTCAAAGTCAGATCAATACAGGAACACACACACACACACACACACACACACACACACACACACACACACACACACACACACTCGCACGCACACACTCGCACGCACACACGCACACACACACACACACACACACACACACACACACACATGCTGGACTTTGGAGTGAATGTAGACAGAAATGATCAAAGTTATCCAGAACTTTTATTTTTTCCATCGTCTCAGTGTTCTGTGCTCTATCCATTTATGCAAACATGCTGACAGATTATACTCATATGCCATCTACTCCACTCCACTCCACTCATAGCCAACATACAAGCTATTACACTTTTTGCTAAGCTATACGTTTGTGATAATCATTTTTTCGAGTTATGTTTTCAGAGTGAAACCAGGAATCCTCAAGGACTTTTTGAAAGGGCTTGGAAAAACACAGCTGGAGACTCCTCGGAGTGAAATTTCACACTGGTAGAACATGCTTTAGTACACACAGGTTCATCGGAGTCAAAAAGATGGGTCCTTAGTCACTACTGCCATTTATAAAAACCCAAACAAAACTTGCAACATTAACTCATTTGTAAAAATTAGACAGAGGTCATTATCTTTCGTGTGTTGGATGAAACTTGTAATTTAATTTTTTTTTCTTGATCAGCAATGCAAAGAGCTGTGGAATAAAACCCCGAGTGCGGCGGCGATGCGGTGGTCGATCCTATGGACACAAACATGTTCCACCAGCGTGAAATACCCCTTCAGGTCTCGACAGATCTTCATGTACTCTACCATACAAACACACAGCAACATACTCGACCACGAAGCATCGTTGCTCAGTCATAATCACTATCCAACAAAAACAGCCAGACCTGCCCAATACACTTGAATTATTCTGATTGTAAATTCACATTACTGGACAGAAGGACTTGAACTGAAGGCACAATGAATGCAGCCTACAAATGAAAAATGTGTTTAAGACAGAGAGAATAGATGAATGAATGTCGAGATCACGCGTTAAACTCTGTCTTACAAACAACACAGTTTGCACTATGGCACACCAATAGAAAGAATTGGTTGCTACAAAAGTTGTAAAAACTGATTTTGATATGTTTGCTAATTTGTATTGTATACTTATGCCATTGTTTCCATTAGGAGTTGCCTTACTAAACCACTGTTGGTAAATGTATAAAACCACATCAAGATTAAAAAAAAAATGTAATACAGCAACTCTATATACTTGTTTTAACAAATAAAGTTTCTAGCTTGTTTGTTGAGTTCTGTTTGTTTGAGTAGTGTGTCTCTGCGTCAGCCTTTGCACTTCACAGGAAGCAAGAATACTCATTTTCAGTAACGTGATCTTTGAGGTTATACTGTAGTTATACTGAGTTACAGTTCAAAGTCATGTTAATTCCTGGAAATACATCAACAACATAAAATCTTCTTGCATTCAATTTCAAAGTCCCACACAATATCAAATAAGCATTTGCAGCATAGCTGAAAGAGGTTAGTGCAGTGATACTTTTACTACAGTTTCTCAAAGGAATCTGGCCAGACATGCCTTTGTTTCTAGAGAGGCTTCAGAGCCTCTAGCTCGGAGTCATTCTGCTGACTCACAGATCATATCCAAACCTGGTGTTTCAGTATCACAACACAACAACCTGAACCTTAACATCGCAGCCCCATTTCACACTTCAGCAGCTGAGAATCTTTATGTCTTCACCACATGGTGTAAACTGATAAGTTACACAGGCGATGTGTGAGTGTGCGCACCGTGTGCATGGGTGTGAGGGAAGTAGTAATGACAACACACACACACACACACACACACACACACACACTTTGTCTACCTGACTACACCTGCACAATCCCATCACCGTAAGCCTGTTTTATCGTAAGTGTAATTCAGAGCAATTTCCCTGACTTTGCTTTTCTCCAGTGAAGAGATGTTGAAAGTGTTGCAGTCTAATGAGAGGATGTGAACTCTGGTGCGCTCTGACAGCATGACCTATTCGACTGACGGCCTCATTGAGGCCTGACTTCCGCCCAGTAGAGGGCGAATTGAGCACTGCCCCCGAGAGCCACTTCCTTTCATGCTGAGAGCTGGCACGCTGCCATGAAGATCGGCCACAGAGGAGAGCAGACCTTGGACAGAGTGGATCCACAGAACTTCTTTTTCCTGGGAAAAGGGTTTTAGATTCTACACTTCTCTGTTTGCTGAAAAGATCTGTGAATGAAAGATTCCTGTTGACACTCAAGATAGAACCAAGTCACAGTCTGTAATCTCTGTCCTCACGTGTTCCTACAGCTGTGCTGTTTCCATCTGCAGTTTGACATGGGCATTAACTTTTTATGAGCCTAATAGTCTCCAACAGTTTCCAACTGTTTACCTTCACATTATTACTAATGACCTATGCTTTAAATATTAACAATTTAAGAATATAATAACATCAGCCAGGTCTCATGTATTAATGTCAGTTAAACTTGTTTTCACAGCTCTCCAGTACCAAAGTCTCACTTTTACAGTTGTATGTTATTGCCTTGTCCACTGAGAGAAATCCCCACCGTAGATGTGTTGGTTCACTCTTTCAGGTATTTCTGCATCTTTTACATTTACATTTACTCTTTTTTTTTTAATCAAAGCAACTTACGAGTGAGCTGGTGAAAAGAAGAAATAAAATAAGACAAGCTGAACATAGTGAAACTAATCCCTGTTCTTTTCAATTCATCTAAAGATATAGCTGTAAGCAGCCTGCACCAGTATGAGCTGTGTGGATTCATTAATGTTTATCATGCCTGGGTTTCATTCACTTCTGTCGGGCAGTATCTGCTGCTGTCTGCTTGTTTCAGGCTACTGTCTGAACAGGAGCTGGGAAACATTTCGACTGAGCATCGCTACATCTGTCAAGACTCAGACCCTGGAGGACTGGATCCGCCAGCGACATTCCACCTCTGACAGGTGAGGAAGTGAGAGTGAGAGAACGGGAAGGAGGATGTTAGGGGGTAAAGGAGAGGTCCAAGGCAGCTGGAGACCCCGTTATTGGACAGGATTCCTGGTGTGTAAAGTGAATAGAAAATGAATGGATAGAACCTGTATTCCTCCTCAAGTCCTCATTAATAAAGGCTCATTAATGATGTGTATTATAGCTTCTTAATGATGTTTGATAAGAATAGGAAAATGGTTTTTGAATACTGAATGGATGAAATCACAGTTTTGCATCCCTAAAACAAAAGATGGATTTACCCAAAGCACAAAAGAAAACTCACCATTAGTTGAATTATAGTTTTGTTTTTACTTATTTTAGATTAGTGATGCTCAAACATTAAAAAATATGTTTAAAAAACCCAGCAGCATCTTCCAGTGGAACCTACAAAGGTAAAGATTGCAACAGTGAGTGGTTATCCAGGGTAACCAAGATATTGACAACACACACACTGCTGTTGAATTGTAAGCAAACTATAAACTGTAGCACACACTTAAAAGCAGAATTTAAAATGTGCTTTGAAACATGACAAAGAGCCTACAACCATGCTAGCAGCTGTGTGATGCTGTAATGGCCACATCAACATGATGTGTTCACAATGGAAATTACTCACTAACTTATGTTTAACAGGTGTAATGTTTGCTATGTTTCCCATATCCACTGAAAGTGTTAGCATGCTATCATTTGTACAGTACAGCTGAGGAGACGATGGAAATGCCATCAGTTGTTACAGTTCATGCTGTGGACACCATGGAGATCTGCTCCACTTTTCATGGCAATACAGCCAGTATTTGTCGAGACCTCATGGCGGCATCAGAAGAAATGTGACAATTAGGATACCACGGATATCTACAAAATGAAACCAACCCATGTAGTAGATGTTGAGATATTAGCATTTATCCTCTAAGGATCTTAAATATCTGATCTTAATTTTTTGGTGTGGATAATTTTTCAATCTGGACCAAATGACTGACCGTAAATCCATGTTGCTAGCATGGCTAAAAAAGGTATTAAAATAAATGTAGTGGTAATGAAATGGGTATAACATAGATGATAGACAGAGTGTTATGGTGTCCTTACCACAGGGGATCACCAAAGTCGAGAATTCATCTTCTGGGACACATTGAAAATCTGTGCCACATTTTACCATAATCACTTCAATAGACATTTCAGTCAGAACCATAAATGTCTATGTCACGGTGGCACTAGAATAAAGGTCAGAGGATCACAAAAGTAATGATGCTTTATCCTCTGGGCACCGTGAATGTCTGTACAACAAAAAACAATATTTCGGCTAGGCCGCGTATTAATCTACACACTTCTGTGAGTAAGCACAATACAAGAGACACGGACCCAGGTTTATTTCAGGAAAGTCTAATTGGTCTCTGGAGAAGGTCGATGGTCAAGACTCCTGTCAGAGTATAGCAGATATTCAAGAGAGGCGACACCGCTAGAGGCCTTTCAAGAAAAGTGGGATGTGTGGATGGAGACGAGTTAAACTTGAACCTAGAAACTGTGGTCAAGTAATAAGGACCAGATCAGAAAACTTGTCTTATCTGGGATGAGAAAATGAGAACACCTCAGGTCAAAGTTGGTGAAGTACACATGTATTAGTGAAGTTATCAACTAAATTGTTGATTTAATTATTTGTTACAATTTATCATCAACTACAATTTTCGATTAATAAAGATTTAATTATCCATGTAGTGTGCATGCAATAATTACATCCTCAGGAGACATCACTATTCCACATACAGGCTTGGTACAACCGGTTAAATACAGTTGAACCGAAGACTGACAGCACCATAATATAGAATAAGACCAACATTTCTATTCCTCCCAATTCTACAGCAAGGCCTCAAGATTTCCCCCACATCTGGACAAAGGAGGGGGATGCCCTGTCCTGGATGTGGTGCAGGGCTGTGGACAACGGGTGGGGAGAGAAAAGGGGCTTGCCAGGTGCATCCAATAACATCTGGAGCCTTTAACAGATGTGCAAACCATAGCATCTGGAGAAGTGTTACTGCTGACAGATCGCTCTGTGGCAAAGGTCTTCCTTGACAACAGTATGGTTCAAGAGTAATGGCAGATCAAGTTGTTGAACCACAAAGAGGTTGGAGCGAACATGTCTGCAAGGTCGGATGAAATCCTGCAATAAACTTAAACAATTTTTACAGCAATAATGCTTTATTGAATTTCAGCGACTGCCCTAGGCACAAAAAACTGCCACCTGTTTCAAGCTGTTTTGTGGACGATAACTATCAGGTCAGAGGCTCAAAACTGTAGAATCCAGTGGTGGAAACATCATGGATGATTTCTGTGCGACAAATATTTCTACAATAGCCTCATTCCAGACGTCTGGATCACCTCACATCTCAGATTTGTTCAGTGATTTAAAAACATCTAGGATTTTCCCTGGATGGTAAAACAACCGACCCGATATGGGCTTTGTAGGCAGGGTTAAGAATGAGGAGCTACCAAGCTACATTCATGAAAAACAGCAAGTAGAAAATGGCCATAAAAATGGTGCCGACCATGGATGAGATGTGGCTGTGCTCGTAGTTGCAAGGCGACTTAAAGAAATGACAACTCTTCATAATTCTTTAATGGTATAAAATGTTTTCTCAGTGATCAGATAAAAATATAGCAGATTTCAGGTAAACACTCAGAGAAAGTTGGATGGGCTTGGGGCCTGGCTGAGAGTGGTGACATCACAAAGTTACAGAAGTCCTGATGGCTGGTTTTAAGGCTCAGTTTGTGAATACAGGCTGTGTGCATTTCTCTGTGGACTGAGGCTTTGATACTTTCACAGTATTAATATAGAACCTAGACCTGATCTATAATCAAACAACACATGGACATCTACCTTTAGACTATATGGGACCTTTAAAGATAATAAGTTACATTTAATATTTTCAATTTAAACAAGAATCATTTTCAGTCATTGATTAATTTTGCCTGAACCTCACTGATTAGATCATTACAGTACATCATAGACTGTTCAGAGAACTATTGGATGCAGAGTTACAGTTTGGAACAACACCAGATTTCTCTATCTGTTACCAGGGGAGGTAAATTCATTCAATTTGTTAATTAGTTTTTTTTTAAAAACATAGTGTTACTGGAAAAGGTAGAGAACAAATTTATGACAGTATTCAATAGAATCAGTAACTGAAATTGTGTTACAATAAGTGCATGTCTTCTTCCATGAACGACATTGATCAGGGTAATAGTAGATCCACGTTGTAATCACTTAAACAACCAGCAGAGGATGATCACCTCAGGCCAGATTGGCAGGTTGTTTGTGAAAATCCCTCTTGGGTTCACAGAAAGCAATGAAAAGCAATAAAATCAGCCAGTCTAGGACAAGATAAGGGCCAGATGGCCAGCTGCTGAATGCTACCTGTCTTCACTTCTCGAGTGATTTATCCTTCCCGTCTGCACTCCTCTTGCTTTTTCACTTAGGGATGAGGAATCACTATCCCTACTCCAAAACTGACAGTCACCTCTGGGAAGCTGTCGTATGATTAATGACTTTGTAAGACTACTGGAAGTTTGGAGACAGGACAAATTTGGTGTTCACTCCAGATATGTTTACAAAATTCCTCAATGTCAGTGTTTGTTTGCGAGGAGGGGTTAGGTGACGAGCAAAAAATGTGGCCCTAAGCCATCCAAGGTCCAGAGCAGCAAAGCATTGTCTCTCTGGGGACGGAGAGTTGACAGTGATGAAGAATAGATGTTCCTCTAAGGAGGCTAAGGGAGGGCAGATTATGGAAACCTCCTGTCTCCTGATGATATGCCTATGCTCTTAACACAGACGGATGTAGAGAAGTATCAGGTATGTGTCAAGAGAGTGGGATAGATTTTGACATCTCAGAAATAACATTTATGGTACATTTTTACAGATTACTACGCACAATTAATTTTACAAGAAGCTTGGTTGAGTGACATTCATGCGGCAAGCAGGACTTTCCAGAATAAGGCCTTGGTGGATAAATCCAGGAGACTGTCTGAGCACAAGTTTGACATTTATTAATATAGAAGGAAATCCAACTTTTAAAAATGTTTCAATATGTTTATGGCATATTTATTTGAAAAATCAACAGTGTTTATATCTAGGTTTGATTGTCCTGAAGCCTGAAAACATCACATGACCTACAGGCTTGCAGCTAAAGCAAATATTCCTTGAAAGCAGATATTCCTTGAGCTGGGTATCCTGAGCTACTTACCCTGTGAATTTCAATCTTAACTATACGTGTGGTGTTCCCCTCCAGCCCAAAGTTCCTCTTTTTTTAATTATCTAAAATGTGTACCCCCAAGTAGCATGTCTTGGAATATACTGTAATTCCAAATTTGCTGTGGGAATTGCTGACAAGTGATTAAAAATTAAAAAGAGTAGACTTGATGGCCCCATTGTGGATGCCCTTGACCCATGAAATTGAATGTGGTGTGGCTGTAAATTCTCCAACAGTTGAGAACCTGTGGCTTTTTAACACCCATCACATTAGTGTGTGCCTGAAGCCCATAAAAAACTTAGTGGCTCTTCAGTGGTTGGGAAAAAAGTGCACAGTCACAGCAAGGCACCACCACCAATTACTAGCTGAAAAACAAAAACTTAGATGCAGCAAAGATTTAATAGTCAGTCCCATATGGAACACGGTACGGTTAATGGTTTTAAGACGCTTGATTAAGTCCTTCTGTGAAGTTCGGTGATGATGGTAACTGTTGGGGTTTGGTGACAGATTTAAAGACCTTGTTTCCATCAGATTCAAAGATTCTTTAATGGCTTTTTTGTTTCAGATTTTTAAAAATTACATGCTTTAAAGATCTGTTAATTTATGGTTGTTTTTATATTAACAATAATTAAAATGTCTACATCACTTGCAGCGACAAACCTACAGAGAATAATCATGTGTTATAATTTTTTAGTTGAATAATTCCTCTCAAAAGTAGTCTATCTTACATTACACTTAATATAATTTTTTGGTTTGTTTTTTGTGTTTTAAGTTAAGATTATAGTAGGTACCATTAATGAGGTTCTGAAAAAGAGGTTCTGAAGAATAAGAATCTTATTTCAGAACATACAACAATTTTTACAATAGTCATATGAAAACACACTGTGCTCAAAGACACACAAACACACCTCCTAAAAAACCCAAACTACACACCTGCACTGAGCCATAAGAACATTTGCTTCCCAGCCACTAGGAAAATGTTTCATCAAAAAAATCTTAACAGGCTATTTGTGTAGTAATTAATCTGCCTCACTGTGTCTGTACTGCATCTTTCCTCATCACTTAATCCATCAACAAGAAGACACTACTCTAAAACTAAAGTAGGTCGTCAGTATGCAAGATATTCAGTCAGTCATCTGCTACTAGAGTTCAAGCAAAATTAAACATGTAATAAGTGAAGATTAAGTTTAACACAACCCCAACAATCTAATCCTAAACTGTTGTAAAATTGATGTTTCATTCATGTAAGGCAGCTTCATTTTGCAGTCAGCAAACTGCCTTTATCTATTACATTTCTGTCTATGGTGTTGAATCCAAAATGCTTCATAATATCATTTCTGAGACAATCTGGCATCATGATTATCGGTTCAGCACGGGTGGTTAGCTTTCCTCATTTTACATTAGCAAGTAGGACAACATTAGCCTAATTTACTCATTTCACGAATGCCCCCTTACCTCCATAGTATTTTGTGGTCATGCCCATCAGTTTTGAATTTAAACAGATTATAACAGACTGGATATTAAATTCTTCCCATATTTGAATATTAGTTTGAAAGTAAAAAGTGACAGCCTAGTTCCTACTAGCTGCAGGTGAAACTAGCTACCTGAGCTAAACACTGAAACGCTGAGAGAAAACTTGAGAGTTTCTTTGAAACGGGAGTTAAAATCAATTATGTAAATGTTGTATTTAGCACCTAAATACAAAGGTAGCTACAGAACAGCTGGAGGAGACCAAAATAGACGTAAAAATGAAACTAAACTGGTTATTTGTAAGTTTGCTGTGCCGCCGAACGTGGTGTCTTGCCAGGACCAAGTGATTGTCACTTGACAAGAGCTTCAGTCATTGTTGTCCTTCCAATACAAGAGGTTATAATACGCCCTCTCAGCTGCGTTATGTCTCCAGGAAAAATTGGAGGCTACAGTGAGTCGCTGTCGGAAAATGACGAGACCAGCTAGACTAGCTGCTTAGCATGCTAACTTCAGTAGAGGAGGTGATAGAGACAAGAGTTAACATTGATGTTGTTTCCTACTCTGGAGACAGCTCTTGGTGAGTAAAGGAATGAAGTTTGAAGCCGAACTCACATTTCTTCTAGACTGGAAAGTGAATAGATGTTAATGCTAAAGTTAGCTAGTAGCAATAGCACTCACAAATAGCTCCTTTAACTAGCGGATTTGCATGTATCAGATGGCCAGATATGCAACTCCAAGTTAGTCCTATGTTACTGTGCGTCTGCCGGATGTGCAATTAAGCAGTTGCTTGCTAACATATTAGCCATTACATCTTACTCGGTGGATAATAGTCTGGGTGTCTGGTTGTTTGAGGTATTCTGCCCCCAAGTGGCCAAAACATCAATTGATGGACCTTAAAGGCTGCGAAGTTGTTCAGTAAGGCTTTAAAACCCTATACACCCACACGGGTGTTTTCAATCACTATGGCTATGATGGGTGACGCTACCACAACTACAAGAAGTTAAAAAGCTGTCAATCAAAGTCTAACCCCTCCCACACTGACAGAGAGGTATAATCAGGCAAGTGAAAACACCTGTGTGGGTGGACTATGGGTGTGCAGAGGTTTTAACAATTTATCCAGTGTCTGCTCAGATTATTACTGTACAAAAGCCCATGATTGTGAGGGGAAGTATGAATCATTCTGAATGCCAGTACAGCAATTCTGTCATTTAAAATAGGGAACAGTTTTATAGGCAAAAGTGAAATATTTACTCATCATGTTTCTTTTCCTCAGGGTGAAAACCTTGAAAATAAGAGCCCTTCAGTCTTATAAATTCCATCAATTTTTTGAGCCTGTCATTAGTAGATTTGTCTGAATGCCTTTCTCACAGGACATTGTAAACCCTGCTTTTAGGTATAAACATGGATGTTTATTCCGCTATGCCATCACAATTATTTCTGCAGATGCCAGTATCTCTAGCTCTATCAGTAGGTTCACATTTTTGGAGTGCTGAATTATAGATGAATTATTGGCTGGACCAACATGAAATTTGATTCAGACATCCATGTCCCTCCGAGGCTGAATTGTGATAACTTTGGTGACCCCCTAACCTTCACTCTAGTGTTATCATCAGAATAAAAAAGTTAAATATGTCCAAACCTATGGCCAAATACTGTCCACCTCAGCTGTACTTTTTGTTTTCTGCTGGAAAAAGTTATACGCTAACATGCTAAGCTATTATAGTGACCATGGTGAACAAGCATATTAGCACTGTTATTGTGAGATTGCTCAAATGATGTTATGCATGATGCAAACATAGTTGCATAAGCATGGCTGTAGACTTCTCTTTTTGGGCTTTTGAGTGCAAGTCAGAATATTATTGTGGTACTTAGATAAACACGTAAATAACCTTTTTTATTGTCTTTAGTAATTTCTTCCATCCATGTGACCCCTTTCAAAATATAAAAAAAAAACCAAAACCTTACAACACTCAAAGCATGATCACAGGTATCAACAGAATTCAAGCAAATTAATTAAGGAAATCTTGGGATTTCTTTAATAATTGTCTGTTAATATTAATATAGATGGATATATACTTTATTTACCCCCTAGGTGAAATTCAGGTAATAATTAATAATTAACATCTGTAATATGATTCATTTGCAAGCATTAGACAGAGGTAGCTTTGTGGGTTAAAGCCAGGATGCCTATAATGGATTAGTTTGTACTCTTTTAAGTATTTATATTGTAGATCTGAACAAAAAACAGCTTTTTTGGGTGAAAAGCTAGTCGTCTCAGAGCAAATGGCAAGACGTGACTGACATTTTAGGGAATATGATTAAGATAAATTTTAAGGTTAGTGATTATTAGTCATTTTTAACCACACCCTGTCGATGTAATATTTTTAAACTGGTGATTTTCTTTTCTCATTTGATGACTACATTTAAAAGTGTGACATAATTAAATGTATATGCACATGCATTCCCAAAGGTATACAAAAATGTTGTCTTTCCCCTCACCTAGTTTCATATTTCTAGGATGGCATATTTCTAGCAGGTGGTGCGTGTACCCAGTGCTGCGCAAGGTACTCCATGTGACTACTTCATGTAACAGTTCCAAAAAATAGAGTAGGAAAGGGGTTAATTATAGTTCATGTAATTTTATTTTGGATTTGATGACTCTGTTAAAGTGCATGGTTACTTCTGGGTTGTGAGAGTGGTGTACAGTTGCCCTGGCTGCTGAATACGACCTGACAAGCAGTAGCTCTGCACTGTAATAGGAGAGCAGATAACTATCTAGATGACGCTGTATGTGAACTGAGTATTCTTGTATCAAGGTTTTGGTATTCAACGTTTCGCATGCATTCCCAAACTGTTCCTTTTTCCAATTCCTCACGTTGGGTTGATCATTAGCAAATACCTCAATTTAGTTGAAGAAAATGTCAAAAACAGTGTAGCAGGTGCTTTAAAAGACAGCTGGCAAAGTGAACCGTTGCTGACCTTTTAAACAGTGTGGTCACATGGTCAAAAGATGATCATCAGTTAATCCTCCCCAATTACTCTGATATGCCCCTTGGGTGCCAAAGGCAGCATGTACAGAGTAGATTCTGCTGCTGCACGCATTTATGGAAACAAGCAACTGCGGCGCACGTATCCAGCAGTGAGCAGTTTAAAACAAGAGTCCGTGCAGGAGCGAGAGGCGAAGGGTGAGAGGAGGGGCAGGGGTCCTCACTGGCATTTATCCCCTTCCCAGAGGCACTTTGCAGAGTGTTGGCCCTGCAGCAATGCTGAAGCCATCTGTGGGTTCTCTCAGCAGAGGCCACGTAAAACAAGACATGTGCTGTGGTTTGACCTTTCACGGTCCTAACTATAATATTATGATAAGATGAGTGATCAGATTGCACTTTTCCCTGTGGTGGGATTCAGTGTCCATATGAAAAGGTGATGAGTGAAAACCTTGTGGGGCTATATGTATTCCTGTTATCCAAGTGTGGTCAAATCACACTCAATACTTGTGTACTGACTAAACCAAATGTTCTCCTCTTACATCCATTTTTGAGATACAACCACTTATCATTACATCAGAACTCCTGAACATGATTAAGAAATTATATCAAAAAACTTTTATACTTAAATGCTTGTCAGTCCCCTCCTGTTGTAGCTGTTGAAGCCAAACTCTCTCTGTCTGTTTCCCCACAGGAAACCTCAAGCAGCACTGAACACCAGAATGAGGCAGTAATAGACTAATGCCTTTAGGAAGTGGCACCACTACGAGTTAGCGCAGTGTCAAGGATTTGCTAAACTTTGTGGTTGAAATTACAGTGCAAATCTCTGAAGCATTTAATGCAGCCAGGGATAATATACAAGTATCTGTCAATACTAAAGGCCGAGCAGCTGGCACTAATTGAGGGAAAAGAAATATGGGTAGTAGCTGGCACAGTGTACATCTCTGGCTTGGAGCTTGCCAATACCCATTTCAATGGTGCCACAATGAGGCTGAGGGGTAGTAAGATACTCTGGCTTTTGGACAGAAATCAAGTCAGGGAATCAGATGTCACTGTGCATTTTGAAGACTGCTGTTATTAATCCAGGAAAATGCAAACCATACAAGAAATCAGTCTGCAAAAGCAAAACACCAAATATATAACAAACAGCTGAAAATAGATCATCTGCTTATGAACTATTATCCCTGGTGCTGTAAAGCTTAATGAAACAGTTTTACTTTTTCTGTAAATGTTCATTTCAATTACACATCGTTACTACCTGGTACGACACAAAAAAACGTCTCAATGTCCCTGCATCTTCTGGCACATTTTCATTAATTAATCGGGGTTGAAATGAGAACATTGCATTGTTTCTGTTGCAAAGAACCTGATGAATAATGCTACTGGCTTTAGTTGTACCATGAAACTTACACTTGCAAGACGTATCTAAACGCCTGACAGAAGCTTTTAGAAAGCTTTATCAGCTTTTATGAAATAGATGTATGGCAGGTCTCTTATTTCTCCTTAACACCACCATGCACAATCCTGTTGTGCCAGTAAAGTTCTCAACTACTGAGAAAATATGTATTTATGAATTTCTCAACAGTAAATGCTGAGATAACAGTAGCTTTACTTTCTGAACAAACACCTATAATAATACATGTTAGTTTCACAAAATACACCACATGCTTGATCAAAGCACAAAATGTGGAAAAATATATTTATTTTCATATTGTGGTTTTAACAAAGTTGAACATTATTTGAGGAGAATGGAGAATACTCAGCAACATTAGAATTAGACAACTGTTTCATATTGCACTGCTGTCATTTTTCATTAAGGTGTCTACTTGTTTTTACAGCTCTAAAGGCCGCAGCAGACCCTTAGCCTCCTGGTCTGTGGAGGGGATGTCAGACAGGTGTTGGACAAATGGCCGTCCATGGATGCAGGTCTGGCTTTTCTCACCAAGCTGCTGCTCCATCCGTAGGAGGGTTTCTTCCACATCCTCCCTGGATAAATTTGTAGGCAGCTGACGGGCAAGCCTCACCGCTTCACCCTGTGAAGGTCACAATTCAAATATTTAATAAAACAGACAGAAAAGTTAAGTGATGCCACCCTTATACTCCATTCATAGCATCTCTCACTTGTAGGTAGTTTGTGACTTTCAGTGGCCGGCACTCTTGCACGGTCCTGGCCTTCCTGTGAAGAACTGCAGTCAGGATCTCCCTGAGGTCCTCCACACCGAGGAAAGGCACGCAGTCTGCCATTGCTGTCACTTCCAGATGTCTCTCGGCTGACGAGAGGCCTGGCCAAAACAAGCAGAAAACAAGGATTAATATACTCCAGACGCTACTACTATCTCCAGGAAAGAATAATAAATAAATATTGTGGTTTACGGCCGAACTGATGACCAAGTCAAACAAGCGAAGGGCCAAATGGAGTGTTAAATGACTAATAGAAGCCCCAGCAGACTGGAAGGAAGTTGTCTTGTAGGGTGGAAGAATGATGGCTTCTCATTTCATGAGGAAATACTGCAAATCATGGACAATTTATATTTCTGATACATGACTTTGGAAAATGATGCAAAATGAAGTCAGACAAGTAAAAATAAAAACTAGAGATACAGAGACAGAGAATATTTCTGCGCTGGTTGTCTATCATGTCCAGTATAGTCCATAGGTGCTATTAAATTAATTAAATTAATTTCCTTATTGTAATAACAGCATATATATTTTTCAATTTAAAAATAACAGCAACTGCACACACTGTACACAAATCCTGGAAAATAAACACAACACATTTTCAACAATCCTAACAAAAAGCAATGATATTCAGCAGAGATTGTGAAATGAAGCCATCTTATATACGCCGCTACCTTCAATCCCATGCACACCCACCGAGGCAGGCAGTGCCAAATGAAAATTCCTCGAATTTCTTAAAGGGCAACCATTCTCATCACCTGCACACTGGGGTACAAACCTACTGTGAGACCACGCTGTTGGGCAGAGCGCCAGTGTCAACTGAGGTGAACCGGTCCAGCAACAAAAACAAGCAAGCGAGCAGAGAAGTAATGTCACAATGATAACGAAAAAGCTGGTGAAAATATGTTTAACTATGGAAGTTATTCCGTTTTATTTTTTACATAATCTTTATAATTTGGATTAGACTTTATTACAGTATATACATGGTTAAACAACACTTATGTATACTGTAATTATCAGAATAATCTGTCAGTCCAGATCTATCGATATTAGAACCAGAAATGTAATACAATGAGAAAAGAGACTTTTTTAAATCAATTACTTACATATCTTATACTAGCTGTGTATCTTGTGTTAATTGTTGAGTTCAAAGATAACCTTTACAATGTACATATCCTGTATGACTGATGTCATGACATGTCAAAGTTATTAAACATGTCATGATCGATTATAGAGGAAAAACAGATTGTCGGGTCCTACATCTTATTTCTGTCATGATTCACAAAATCCTGTTTCTCCTTTTCATCATTCATTGAAGGAATGGGACTATTTTGTCTTATCCACAACTAATCCAATACACTGAAACTCTGTCAGAAATAATTGCTTGTAATCCAGTTGCTGGCGACTGTACGTTTGACATTTTTAAGTGACTGGTGAACTATGACATTAATGATGGCAAACGGCTCCAACATTTGTTAAATAAAACTAAACAATCCATTAGACCTTTAAACAGCATGACTCGCAAAATAAGAAAGCCTTGTTTTCTGATTGATTGGTTGAGTTGTAGACTTCTATGCTGTACTACAGTGCCTCTGTTTGGGGAGTGTTACTGATACCGTTCCATCAGTTGTAAACATACTGATCTGCCTCATACAACAGCATTAAGGTCCAAGACTTTATTTACAATGTACCTGGACTGAGTTTGATTTTAAAGCCATTAGCTACGAGCCTGGGATCAGAGAAGAAGGTCTGCCCGTTCAGCTCAGGGCTTTGTTTCTCCATGTTGCACAAAGCATCTGTATATTCAGCTCCTCCTAGACTTCTAGAAAAGAGACACAAGGAGATGTTAACACACAACAGTGTATTTTCCTACAGCAGATTTTAATAGAAACCAAGGATTAGGATTTGTTTGTCTAAAAATTAGTCTCTAACATATATGTATGTGAAAAAATTTGATGAGTGTGCAGTTTTCCACAAGGAAAACAACTGTCAGGGTTGGCATTTTGCTGGTGAGAGGTGAGTGATACCTTACCCATCTGTTAACTGTATAGGGTTCTGCAGACTCTCTGCTGGAAGTATATTATTCTCTAGAAGTCTCTTAAACAGCAAGGCTTCCTCCACTCGAAATGGGTTTAACAACATGAGCCTCTGACCACATAAAATGACCCAGGCGCTCTGAGAGGCCAGGCGGTTTACAAGACGGAGGCCCCGTGGCGCTGCGCGGCTCTGGGATGAGAGGCGCTGAAGCTGCAGCCGAAGGGCAGCCACGCTGCAGGGGAGGGGCTGCAAGGGCTTAGGTGCAGGGTTCTTCATCTTCTTTTGTGGCTGTGCAGAGAAGAGCTCGTCCAGCAGCTGCTGGTTGGACAGTGGGGCCTTGCGTTTCTGGCTGCGCACATGGGTTGTTGCGATGCTCACACTTGGTTCTCTGGGGCCCTCAGCAGAGGCCAACTTGGTCCTTTGGTCATGGTGCTCCAGGTGTTTTTTTGCCTTCTCCTCGTACCTGCAGGGTTCAACCAAATCTTTTACACTTACAACAGCAGTGACAACATTCTTTGTTATTAGATCGGATCCAGTGTGCACTGATGTGGTGATTTGTAAGAAAAAAAGTGTGTAAGTGAAGACTGGGCTAATGATGTCATCAGGGTTATCTTGGATTGGGCTAAAACCTTCTTTACAAAGAGGAGGTATGAGGTTAGAAAGAAGTGGGCTTTAGATACTACAGAGCTGCATTAAGGGAATTGGAGTGTGTTTGGATATTGACCCATACTAGGTGAAAGTCCGGATATCTCGACCTCCACTGCTTCGATTTTGATTCTTCACGTGTGGACTCTCTCGTGGAATACTAGGTTTTCACGTATTGTCTCGTTCACAAACGATTCACTCAAAAGAACAAATCTTTGGGTGAGCAACCTGAACTGAATCACTTCCTGAGACGATAAGTTCATTTCTCAGTCAGCTGGGGATCATGACAATAGTCATCTGTGTTTCAGTTCAGTGTGGGAAGTGGGACTACGCAGTCGGAGCTCCGGGTCAAACACTGAATAATTCAGTAAACAAATCTTTTTGAATCCAGTGAACTAGCACATCACTACCACACCTCTGTGACCAATGGTTACCCATAACAGCCTTTTCTTCGTAGACATATATGTCTACCTTCGGAGAAGCATAACTATTAATTGTGTCTTGTAGCCACTGCTTCTGCGTAGCACAGCTGCTAAGCTGCCATCTGTCCTAAAATAAGATTTACAATACCAAGTAACAACTTGTTCCCGATGTAAATGCAGGGAATTTTTGAAAGTGTTTGATATATGTAGGCTCCTTTCCTCAGCAAAATTGCCAACTCATGTTTCCATAGATCTTCATATGTTCAGCATTAGGTCTTACACTTCAGCACCCTATTATTCAACTAACCTGTTTCATGAACTGTAAGAATAATTCCTAGAAATGGTGTCCCACTTAACAGTGGAGGTGAAAGAGCCAAGTACCTGCCACATCTTACTTCATGTTTCAGACAGCAGTACAGCAAGGCAGGATTCTAAACAGATGGCTTTTTCCATACACTCTTCCATACCTTATATAAGGCCCCAAGCACTGCTGATACACATTTTCCAACCTTGCAATTGCTTGAAATTGGAATGCAGTAATCTAACATAATGTGGTTGAAGCAGTTTCCTTGATGCTAGCTGAGTAGCTCAGCAGATAGAGATCAGAAGGTTCTTTCTTTTACTGACGTGTTCATGTGCATCTGGACCATTTTCGTACTCATCTCAGAGCTGAGTCGGAAGCAAACACACACCTTGAGCCTCGAGAATGATGCATTGTACTACACACGCATTTGATTTACATGACTTTGATCTGTTTGTTTTTTGCAAATAACTCCACTCCTGTCTTACCTTCATTAATGTAAATCCTTTAACTCTGAGGGGAGCAAGGGTCAAACACAAACACTCATTACCTCCATCTGTTCTTGACTAGCTTACTATGTGTCACTCCTGACACCACTTATGAAGTAAGTGTAGGTGAGATTTTTCAATGAACAAAGAGAATGGAGTGAACCTGCAAACAGGACATTTAGATATTAAATTTATGTTTGGGTCTCTAATTACAAATCAGTAAATACCAGTTCTTATCAGTCAACTTCTATTAAATTCCTATATCCTGTCTTAGTGCCATTATTAATGCTGAATACATGCTACCTAAAATCTACCACAACCAAGACAAATGAGACATGGGAGTAGATGGAATACTGTGGAAACAGAGGACATTTCATCATTAGTGATACCTGTTGTACTGCGGAAAATGTTGTCTACCTAGCTCCCTATTAGGCACGGTTGTCTGGAAATTAGAAACACAGCTCATATCAACAACATTTCCAGTCTAGGCTTTTCACATGCAAATGACAGGTCAAACTTTCCCCCCTCTCTCTGCCTTGCAAATAACAAGAAATGGAAACAACTGCTTGGAATGGTGAAAGTCTGGAAACTCACTTCTTACGGTCTTCCTCCCGCAGATTTTTCCACCTCTCGTGAACAGCGACACTGATATCCTGCAGGCTGGCTGTGGGTTTCTCCCTGAGGACCTCAGCTCTGGCCTCCTTCTGGAACAGGGCGGCAGGAGACAGCGGTGCCCTCATGGCGCGGTTGCTGATCAGGTCGTAGGCCGTCAGAGCAGCCTGCTTCTCTGTGATGGCGTTGAACACCTTTTTGTTCGAGCTGCTCTGACTCTTGATCTCATCTGAGTCAGAATGGTTGTGCTTTGAGGGTTGATGGATTTTAACAGGCTGCAGGGGTTCTCGTGTTAAGGGGTCAGTCAGAGCCGTCCCACGGCTCCAGTCCTCGGCTAATAGCTGTTCTTTGCTTGTGTCTGCTGCTGACACCACGTTGTCAAGTCTCTCCAGGGATTCACTTGCTGAACCAGTTTCTAGTGTCTGAGTGCAGCTCTGAGCTTTTTCATCATCATGAAGAGAAAAGGTAGACTCCCGCCCGGCTGCGATCTGGTTCACAATCCAGTCCTCTGCTACAGAGGATGAGGAGCTGCTGTTTGAGGCCTGATGGTCCAGTGAAGCGTCAGTGATTATGGCTGCTGACAAAGCTGTGCCACTGTGTTTAGGTGCTTCCTTAAGGAAGTTACCATTGTGGTTGGACACACTGTCATCCAGCTCTACACTTCGCTCAGTGACAGGTCGTGAAGCGTCAGTCTGCAGAGGACTAGATGATGAAGGGGATGTCTCATGGCCAAGCTGCTTCTCAGCTGAGGGGTCACAACTAGGCCGATAGCCATAGAGAGAAACCAGCAATGCCTCTACTGCGGTGAGAACAGCCTCCTAAATGTCAGACAGATGACCAATGGTACACAGAGTTTAATTTCAAATCACATCTTCTCCCGTCTTTTTATTTTTTAATCCTCCACAGATTCAACTGATTGTGACTGAGCTTGAATTTCATAGCTACCTTGTCATGAAGAAGAACCTGGGTCTTGTCCGGTGTCAGGTTGACATCGACTGAAGAGGGTGAAACACTTACTTTAAGCATGAGGGTGGGATAACGATTTCGGGCTGCGTCATCTGGATACTGAGCAGCGTAGTGTTGACGCAACAGCTGATGATCAAATACACAATCGTACCAGGATAATATTTTCAGGGAAACAAAATAAGAAAAGAAAAGTGTTAGATACTAAAAAGTAATTCTTGTATAAAGTCCATTTCATTGATTGATCCAAAATGATTGATGATTCTACCTTCATTATATCTTTATGGTGGACAGGCCGGTTGTTGACAAATATGAATGTTTTGTCAGGGCTTGATGAGCTTGTAGAAGAGTAATCTGCTCCAGGCTTCGGAAAGAAGCCATCTAAAGAAATCTGAATAAAATAAGAATAATGATAATATCAATACTACAACACAAGATAAGCATAACATGGATATCATACATCAAATGTTCAGAAATGAGTCAAATGCTGTGTCTCACTACTGACCAGAAACATATGACATTACATAACAAATAATGGCTGTAATAAAGGACTGAGTTTTGCTGCTAGTTTCTGAACTGAGAGCTCCATAGTTTTGCAAACACATATATATTTACATGCTCAGTAGCTGGCTGGCACAGGTGTGTAACAAATAGTGTAACTAATAGTTTTAAAACTTGAACATTACATAAATTATAGCATCATTACATTTTCAATTAGGAGGACACAGCTGACAACAAGAAAGACAGGACAGGCAGTGAGACGCTTTTATCTGTATCTACATGCACATTTCACTATGAACATGTGCAACAAGGTGGTGTTTGACATTTTTCTATTAAAATTTACATCATGTTACATCATCAAATCCCACCAGAGGGAGTTCTCCTGAGCTAAAATTGATCACTCTGCAGAAAACTTGAAACTCCATTATAAATGTAAGCTAGTAAGAAATTATGGAAAGCTGTTAATGTTCCACAGATTGCAAGCAGAGAATAGCTATGCTTTTTTTCCACATGGCCCAGGGCTCATTATTAGCAGCAACCACGCCAATGAAGTTAATAAATGAACTGCTGTTTCAGGTCATGGCACATATGCTTCTCTCTATTTCTGCTCATTAGGGTCACTTTATGGGAGCATGAATGGCACCTCTGGCCCCAAAGGGCTGCGGCTGTGTGTAGTCATGCTGCCAAAAACGAGTGTCACATTTTGTTCTGCAGAGGAATAGCTCTTACAACTCTCCCCGAGCGAGGCCCCGGTGAAATTGTCAACCTGGTTCCCTTGATCACTAAGCTTTGGTCTTGGGGACAGAGAGGAGAAAAGTTCTCTTTCACAGGGAGTAAGAGGAAAAGGTGAAAGGTTGTTCTCATAACTGGGCACCAAAGTGCAGCAGCAAAATAACAACAACAAAGAGGTAAATGAGAGAGAAACAGGGTGAAAAGGGCTGCTCCATATCTGTCAGACTAGATTAGTTGGGAGCCTGGCAGCAGGTACGAGCCACATGACACCTACCGTGACCAAGCAGAAAGTTACCGCTCAACAGTAATTCAATTACGATCAGCACAGCAAAGCTTAGCTAACAAAAATAATTCACTCTTCATCAGGAAAGAACTCAAAAGAAAAGGGCAAAGAAATAGTTGGCCAGCCACCAACTGACCACATTTGCTGGCTTGAGACCAGGCGTTCCTGATGAAGTTATTAGCTCACAGTCAAGTATAACGTGCATGCACTCATTTGCTCTGCAAAAATTATCCATCTTAACCAGGCATTACATTTTCTTTTTCTAAAACAAATAAGTCACTGAGTCATCATCATCATTCATTTCCAAGGCAAAGCAAATGATTTAAAACTTGTTTTCAGGTTCTTTTCTTATTTCTTATCACAGTGTCACCGACTTCTTGAACATTCCTGACACTTGTAGAATCACATTATTTCACCCACATGTCACTATATTTTATTTGACGTGTATTTTGACTGAAAATTAGGCTAAAAGAACGTGTAATGTTAGGTTGGAATTGTTGCCGTAATGGCTCCATAATGAAGGGCAAAGTGGCATGGGAGCCACAGTATGAGAGCACAGAGTACAAGGTGTGTGCGTGAGGTGGGAGGGGTAGCATGCGGCTCTGTGCCAGCTCAGCCCTGCTATGTGCCTGTGACGCTCATCCATCAGAGTGCAATGCACACCATGTAGTCTCTTCACATTCACTGCATCGTTTGTTACAATGTTCAGAGGTGACTTTGTCCAGCCGAGTAATGGTTCATGTGAAACAATAAAAATAACAGTTGACCGTGAAATCTGAAACTTGTAAACGTGAGCCCTACATCCCATGATATGACACAACTTAGCACATTGCCTACAGTTGGACAGGGTTAACTATTCCAAACTGACTTGTATAAAATGTCAAGCGATTTTTTTTTACTAATGTACATACATGCATTTCTGCTAGAGAACAGAAGACAGACAAACTCGGGTATCTTCTCCTAACCTGCAAGTGTTTATGTAAGTATTTCTTAGAGAATTGCTCCATTTTTCTCTCATCTCTGCATTTTTCCCCTTAACTAACCTCTGGTTGCTCTTGGTGATGGTGGCAAGGGAGCAGGTTGGCAGCAGCACTGGGCCCCAGTGTAGCAAGCAGGGCACTTCTGTGATCGGCCACCTTGGCCTTCTGCCAAACTACCACCTGGAACAATATGACACCAGTCAACTTCCATGAGTCCACATCAGACGAATCACACTGCATAAAAACCTGTCAAGACAGGGACTGGGCCACTGAGCTGGCAATATATCTGAAGTTCATATATTCTGTTTGTCAAGAGATTCAGTAAGAGATGGACAAAAACTGCTACTGGTTATACTCAGTCTATGTCAAAATGTAGGGAATGAAATGAATGGGTATTTAAATTATCATTAAAAAATAAATCATAACGAGACCGTGATTCTAAAGTCATTATTAAAACCTCAAACCCAAAATGCTACATGAAACAACTACTTATAGACAAGAGCTGTGAAAACAGCTGAGTCAACACCATGTAAATCAAATATTCAGGACTCTTGATTTTGTTCATGGATTGCAAAATAACATTAAATTATGGCATAATAAACTTAAGCCATAATTATTTTCCTAATAATCAATGTATATAATTTTATAAAAATTACATAAGCATCAATGAAGTAAAAAAAGGACATCTCTAAGAAAAAAAAACATTTGATTGCAAACTGCCTCTTTTGACACAACATTTTTGACAGAAAAGATCAGGAAATAGTTTGGGTACAAAATATGTTGACACCCACCAGTGGGCTTGTAGTTTGTGTCCACCAGTGAATATATCTCGTGGGTGTTGATTTCTGAAAGCATGCACCCTGTTGCAGGGCATGTCTCAGCTATTAAATACACAACCTGGCACATGTAAACGGATCACTCCTGTAAACAGTTCTTGAAGAAGCTGTGAAACACGACACAAGCCAAATAGCAGAGTTGGAGATAAAGGATAGGGGCAACTGAGTGCTGATTGTGCGAAACGGATTCACTACTCTAACCTGACAACCTCAAAACTGATTTCCATGAAATTTATACGGCCGTCATGTAGCCCCTCCGTGACCCACACCACCTACACACTTCTGTGTACAAAGTGGCTGCAACCTGAAACCGAATCTGGGGTTAAGGCTGCAGCTGTGTTCAGCAACTTACTCAGGCATCATAATCAGCCAAATCTGAGTTCAGAGGCAGCCATATTTGTGTTTGGGGCACCTGACAATAGCTGTGGTCTGAAACAGTGTAAGGGATGGAAATTTCAACTGCTAAATTATTCCACTGCTGATTAATGTAATCTTATGTAATGGAATGAACCAAAATACAATAACTTGCTGTTTATTGTGTACACCAAAACTATACAACCATGTACAGCTCAGGGGACAGGTGATAAAAACACAACTAGGCTAGAAATCTGCTTAAAACCAAAATAATAGAATTTTCTTTTAGTTCTTAAACCAAAAACAAGCAATCTGACTATAAGTGTGATGATCACTAACGCCTGATGGTTAAGTTGATGATAAATGATGATTAATTTTTTTAAGTTACGTAACCAAAATAGGACATTGTGTGGAACATGTCGTGTGTTTCTATTGTGAACTAACCAACAATTAAGTACTTGTTCTGCTGTTTCCATTTTCTAATGGGCATTAACAAAGAGAAAACACTAAACCATCAATACTGCAAGAGTCACATTTTTTATTGATGGAAGGAAAACTCATGACTATTATTACTATTCTCTGTGGAGTCAATGTGTGGCTGTAATGATCTATGGGTATTTTAGGGATTTGGCCACAACCCTAACATTTCATTGGTTTAAGAAGGTAGGTTGTAGATCTACTGATGTTCAGGGTCATCTAGAGTCAAGATTCAGGTTACCGACAGAGTTTGCTGATGCTATCATTCTGACCTAAAATTAAATAAACCATTTTAATAAACCAATGGCATAGAGTTTTAGTTCATAAGCACTCCATAGCATTCAGGGGCAAACACTGCAATACTCATCCCTACTGTTGTGGGTTTTGTAAAACAGAAGCTTATAGATCTGCAGTTATTGCCCTGGACTTCTCTGACACTTCCTTGAATGCTGTGCAGTGTGATCTTACAGTGATATTTGTTAGATTTCCAGTTATAGACTGGAGGTTTTAGCAGTTAAGAGCTTAATTGCCTCCTTTTAAGGATCAAATGTCTAAAATTTTAAATATTAATATTCATTTTTGATGACATTTAATTTTAACAACATCCGGATCTTAAAGCCACATCTGAATGTCATTACAGTAGGCTGGTTAAATATAAATAAGCCCCTTTCATTCAAGCCATTATCCTAAATGTTAACACACTTTATCCCTCAATGTCCTTAATAAATACAAGTGCTGAAATGATAAATTCATTAAATAATTAATGAGTGAATTGATTAAGATAACCAACTAATCATGTAAATCATTTACCAAGTAAATGCTAACACTCTGTGGTTCAGGCTTGTCAAATATGCAGATGTTCTGCTTCTCTGTTTTATATCAATGTTAATTCAATATGTTTGGATTCTGGACTGTGGATCAGACAGAACATGTTGGTGTCATGTTGGGCTCCAGGAAATTATGATGGGAATTTACATTAATCAATAATGAAAATAATACTTTTATTATAACAAATACACTATAACTGGTGACTGTTTCTGTGATCAGGTCACGCTGCATCTTTTAAAGGTATTAATATTTTAGTGTATGGACTTTAAAAGCTACAACAAATGTTTTTATAATTAATACTGTACACACATTATTTTCATAACATTCAGCTATGTAGAAAAGTTCTCCAGCAGTTAAATATTTTCTTTGCATCTAAAAACAACTCAATTAATAAACAGACTAATGTGGGGATCTTGGGCTGTTCCTTTAAAAATGACATGCAGATATACAGTGTGATAAGACATGCTTTTTTTTTTAAAAGGTTAATGACTTGAACTTTTCTAAAGCAGAGACATCACAGCCTCACTGACCCAGCATTTTCAGGTTTGTCAGTCTGTACTCGTCTGATTCTATAAAATGTTTAATCGACATGTTTCTACGAGCCTAACGAATATTTTCCATTACTCGTAACGATTTCATAGCTCACTGACGCACATTGGTACTGACAACAAAACAACAGGAGGCTGAAAACAATTTCTGCCTTCAAGATTGTGTTTGATTGATCATTTACACGAGCTTCTGAATATTGTTCACTAACTTTCTTAACTTTACACATTTGACAGAGAATCTTAACAGAAATACAAACACCAAACTCTGTGCACAACTGTGAGCTGAGGAGACAATTTATATTTTTCACTTTTGCAATATTCACATTATCAGACATGTGAAATGTGAATTTGGGTGGAATTGTAAAGTCTTTTTGTATTTTTCCCTCTCTTCAATTTGTTTATTGTTATTACTGTTCTTAAATTTTTCATTTTTAAGTTGAATGTCAGTTACAAACTATCCATTGGCTCAATATAACTGTTAAACTGAGTCATGTTTTAGGTAGAATGTTCAATAAAAATATAATTGAAGAAAATAAATATTATTATTATTATTATTATTAACATTGGTAATAGTATCAAAATTTTGAGGACCAAAAATTTGATGGAATCAAGCATGAATTGTACCTTTTTTCTCTCTAAGATATAATTGAACTTCCTATATGAGAACTTATCTTACATCTTACATCTTCAGTGCTTTTACACAAATCTCTGTTATCAGTGATGTTGCCACATATATGACACTATACAACAGGTACTCAGGGCATATTAACAGAAACTGTGCAGGCTGTTGAACCAGTCATGTTTAGTCATTTGAAGACAAATGAGGACACCTAGCGGTTGCTGTGTGTGAGGGAGTGCATTATGTATAAACAGGAACTATGTTAGGATAGACTTCATTTTTGTTGGAGGAAAGGTAAAAATGTTAACCATGCTCCAGAAAAAAAATGTCCACATATTTGTTCTTTACTTGGTTATATCTGAAAAGTTAGGATAAGTAAGGATAAGTTCCTAACCTTATTGTGAACGAGTGAGAGCCTCAGGTCAGGTTTCATAATGGCATATGCCATCAGCAGGTCTTGTACTTTCTTCAGCTCCTCCTTGCACTTCTTGGTAGAAGAGTAGTACTGTCTTCTCACTGGGAGATTCTTGAAAAGCTTCAGTACACTCACTGTTGTACCTGGAAAACACAAAAGAACAAAGATGTGTAACAGCCTTTGATATAAAATGTACTTTTCCAACAACAAGGCTGAAGGATGCAGGTGGACTAGAACTACCTGGACATGTATTTGTCAATATGTGCATTATTCTGAATATTTTCACAGTAATTTTGTTAATTGAGGTCTACCCATACTATCAATATTTTCAAAAAAGAATTAAAAAGTAAACTGGATCCAATCAGAATTTGTACATCAGCAAAGGAATTTGTCTAAAAGCCCAATGACCTGCAGTGGCTTTGCAATTTGTTGTGTTGTAGATTTAATTTAAACTGATAAAAATTTTAATTTTTGCCCATCAGGCTACACTCAATAACCCACAATGACAAAGCTAAAACAAGTTTTTTAGAAAATTTTGCAAATTTATTGGAAATCAAAAACTCCATATCACTCATCTATTAAATATTTAGACCCCTTGCTGTGGCACAAGGGTCTGAATATAACAATAACATAAAAACAGTTGATTTTGTTGTAAATTACAGGTGCCTTACCTTGACCTAAGTGAGATGGCTTCTGAGAAACAATCTCCCCTTTGAAGTTAAGTGTGTACTGGGTGCTGATGTCATCCTCCGCTGTCTTTGTGGTGACAGCCACCTGAAGAGAATCAGCAAAAAACACCAGTTTATAGACTGTAATAAATCAGAATGTTCATTGATTCTTATACTGATAAATGGAAGAGTAATACTATATGTTAAGTACTATAAATGTATGCATATGTGAGATGTATTTTTTTCTTTGTTATCCGTTCAGTACATGTATACAAATCAAGATCAGTATGTATAACTTCTTTTAATTCTGGCCCATGTCTGTTATTCTTTTGATGTGACCATCATTTGATAACTACAGTTGTTCATTACTTATCACCTCTGCCACAGCACAGATGGAGCCCAGTGCTTCTCCTCTGAAGCCGTATGTTTCCAGATGCTGCAGGTCCTCATGGCTACTGATCTTTGATGTAAAATGTCTCATGGCCATCACAGGAGTATCTGCAGCTTTGATTCCCTGGCCATTGTCGCGTACTTCGATCCGGTCCAAACCATAGTTCTCCTGTAATGAGAAAGTCGATACATACTGTTGTAGCCAGTACAACTGCAAATTATATTATCAAATACAACAACGATGTTGCTGTACAGACTGACGACACCGTACCAGTTTAACGTCAATGCTTAAAGCCCCAGCATCCAGGGAATTTTCCATCAGTTCTTTCAAAACGTTCACCACTGACGTGATGACCTGGGAGCTCGATAGGAGCCGCACGGTATCTGATGGCAGCTGCTTCATGATTCCGGGTATCTGTTAGAGAAAAGTCTGGTTTTAGTTTGGTACTTCTGTTGTTGGGTCATTAACCACAGCAAACATATACATGTCTGCCAATAAGTGGCACAACAAACACTATTAAGAAAAAGCTATTTAAAAGCAATTGTAGTTGTTATTGTTAATGTTTTGATTATGGATCCAAAAATGTCACTGAGGCCAATGTTCAACCGGTCTTACCCAAACACCAAAGAAATGTTAAACAAGACTCTCATGGCAGGGAGCTACAGGCATGAGCATGTAAGTAAGCATGTGATTTCAACAAAATGTACACAGTGGAGCTGCACTTAAACTATAGTAAAGAGGTGAAGTGGTTTCATGTGTGGCACACTTGTAACTGAGAAATGACATAAAATCATTATGTGAGGCAAACAAATCTGTTGCTGTGTCCATCTGCATTAAAGTAGCAAGCTTGACTTAATGAAAACAGAGATTCAAGTCTTGACTTCTGGTTCACAAGGATTCTTTATGTTAAAAATAGTGATTTATTTATATGTATTTATGCTGTTGATCATAGAAATAATAGTGAATTTGAATGTTACAAATAAGAGCTACCAGTTGGTACGACTTCTCAACTGCTCACTGACACACAAAACTGTATTCCATTATATATGATTAGATATGATAGATTATGCATTTCCAAATGCAATTCGTACTACTGATATTCGATTAGTCACCATACCATACACACCATGACGTCACATGATAGTTTACAGCTTAATGTAGCAGCTGACTAACACTGGCACATTTACAGTGATTTCAGTTAATGTGCATTGTCCCTTAATAAATAAATAAATAAATAAATAAATAAAATCTATGGTAGAATTGAAGCCATAGCGACAGACAAATGCCAGTTGACTGCTAGACGAAACAGTCCAGTAAATTCGTCAAGACAGAATTTCGTGAGAAAATAATGAAATACTGATAAACATCATGTCACGGTGAACATCTTCATAAAATTAGCTGAAAGTATTTCTACAGTAAGTCGACTTTACTAATGTTAGCTAACTGGTCTGCAGCTTACGTGGGCTGCTTTCAATATTTATCATACTATTAAAATCCAAATTTCGTGTAAACTTATGTGGCGACATTACAAACTCGTATTAAACTGAAAATTAACGTTAGCTAGTTTAACAGTTAAATACTGACTTGCACGAGCTCTCTTGACTACAGTCCCCGTAAAATCTTTCATAAACAGACAGTTCAGTCACAAGGCAGAAACGACCGGATTCCCGCCCCCTCTTTTACCCGCTGATTGGATGGAAGTGACGAGAGGGCGGGTTTGCTAAAAAATTCAGTGTAAATTCTACCCTGAATTAAAACTAACAGGTACACCCGTTTGTCAGGATGATGTAAACACACAGTTTTCGGGAGGATTGCCGCAACAAAACCAAACACAATCAAGCTCTGACTAACCCTAACTGTAATACATGTACTAAAAACCTTAACATAACCGGCTGTTTTGTATGACTTTTGCAGGAGGAGGACCAAGCCTGAGAAGTCAAAATACGGAAACAAATACCCTGGTATTGATGCCTTGAAACCACGTCTACTTCCGCCGGGGTCAGACTACGACGTGCTGTCAGACCCTAGGATCTGCACACATCAACAAGGGAATAAACCATTTCTCTCCATAGCACCTCGTCTGTTTAAATACCTCCACTGCTCGCTACCACCTGTAAGTTTGCAACGCCGGGTGTTTTATTTAGCACGTTCAAGCATTTAAGATACTGTTACTTAACGTTTATGATTTACGCAATGATGCTGACCAACTTGGTTTACGAATAGTGGTGGATTGGGTCGGGCTATGTACTGGAAACGAAAACATCTCTATGGCTTGTTTAATGTTTACACATCTACTTAGCAGGGCATGCTAGACATTACGAAATGGATTATACTCGTTTACATGAAGTCACTAAGACGTGTAGTCAGTATCCTCTCATGTACTTGTTTACGTAGTTATTTTAACAGTCCTGCTAATCGGCAAATCAGCAAATAGTCTGAGCCAGTGATTGTTATTTGTGTGTAACTTTTCTCAAATCATGTTTAAGTTTTCTTTGCGGTTGTCTGTCAGAACTGTCGTTGCAGAGACTTACTCTGTACGAGTAAATGGTCTTGTTATCAGATATGTTATCAGACCATATGTATCTGTTACTCCATGTGTTAACTTAGAATCTCTATCGACTGAGATGAGCACCAGTATCCCAAATGTTGCTGATAACTTTATTTCACACTTGAATAGTCATTTGGCCTAATGCTAAACCTCATGTGATTTTAGACATAAATTAAGAATAAACGAGGTAAATTGTCTTTAAAATATCGTCTCATTCATACGTGTACCTTTACATATTTTTTGACAGTTATCAATTACCAAATACCAAAATGTGATGTGACATGGCATGCATCAGGCCCAGTTGGTTGGGAGTGTGGAAATTAAGTCATCATTTCCTTTAATGTCTGCAAATTAAGCTTTGTTCATTTCCATTAATCCAGTCAAGCAGCTTAAAGTGTGCCACAGGGCAAAGTTCAAGAAGATTGCAAAAGAAGTTTTTCTTGTTATCACATTTAGTCTTGCAGGGAGGGCAAAGTGCTGCAGTGTTACTCTGGTGATATGATTTGCTACATCAAATATAGATATATTGCATACAAATTTGTAAATGTTGCATGGTGATAGTTAAAGTTCAAGGCATATTGTAATTGCAGATGCTATTTGTTTAGTATTTATTATGAGTATAACTGGCATTTTGGGTGTTTCTAAAACTTTGTACAGGATTGTAGGATGCAGAGCTTATTTTAACAGTTAATGCCGGATCAATGGATATTACTACAAAACACTGATCTGACATTTTAATCGCTTGCAGTACTTACAAAAGGCCACAAATGATCATTAAGACAAACACCATAGAAAATCTAGATAAAGTTACAGAAGCATTAGTAAGCAAGTAGAATAGAAAGCTGAGTTTTTAATAACCTTAAAATGTTAAGTTCTTCCAGTAAATTATAAAGAGGATAAGAGTGACTATAAACGTTACACAAAACTGAAATACTATTTTGTGAATGTTATTTATTTTTCTGTCCACAGACCAGAATGAATGTGGGTGTGGCACACAGTGAGGTGAACCCAAACACTCGAGTGATGAACAGTCGAGGGATCTGGCTGACATATGCGCTTGGTGTTGGAATACTTCACATTGTGCTCTTGAGCATACCCTTCTTCAGTGTGCCAGTGGTCTGGACTCTAACTAATGTCATTCACAACTTTGTAAGTTACGGTTTCACCCTCAGAAGACAAACCAACAAAATTCAGATTATTGTCAAATCGCTCTGAAAACAATGATCTATTTCGACTAGCCCAAAGTTATATGAAGCTTCCAGTTGAATCTTGCCTGCATGCTTAGCCAAACAGCCTGGTGTCTGCTCCCCTCTCCCTTGCCTGTGCCTGTGTGTGCTTGTTTGAAATATGCTCTATTTTGGGGAGGCTGTCCTTGTGGCAGCCTGACACGTGACCTATTATTAAAACTTGTCCACTCCACATAAGGTCTGTAGACAAAACTGACCCCTCATTGTTACATGGCTGACCTCAAATAAAGAAACAAAGTCGATGTGTGTGACATCATTGAATAATGCGAGCTCGAAGCAGTTTACAAGGATTGTGTATCACAGCCAATATTGAAGGCTATTAACAGTAACAACTAAGGTCAACTATAGCCTATTGTTTTCCTCACAATACAACAGCAGTGTGCTGATTATGCCTTAGCCGTATGTCAGCATTTCAGTTTTATTACTTTTCCCTCTGTAATGCAGGTTTTCCATTTAAAGCTGAATTCCAGTGTTTTGACACAGAGGCAGGCGTGTAATTAGAAATTAGTGTCATTCCCAAGATAGCAAACTTGGTTTGCAATAAAAAGAGATCATCTTATTCAACTGCTTTTGTTTTTTTTTTTGGCACATGAGGACCTATGCGCCACAAGCACCAGGCAAGATCTACATTGTTTCTGTTGGGATTTCTCTCATCATGCCCTTTCTGCCTTAAATATTCTGCAGTTCAGGCACTAAAACTCCTGCAGCAGCCCGACCCTGAGTTGGTGGTTTTTAATCTCTACTTTGTCAGAGAAAAGAGAGAAAAGGAAAGTAACCACAGACTTTATTACAGCAGCTGGGACGCTTTAATGATTAAAATCCTACAGTATTTAAGATGAAGTGAATCAGTTGTGAAAAAATGTTGCGCAACAACATCAGTTTCATGAAGTTATACTGGTGAAAACAAAATGAAAATGGGTCACTGCATTTAATCAGCCTGCAAAGTCTTGTTCATGACACACTGTAATTACTGCACTGTTGACCTAAGTTTTTCTCTCTACAGGGAATGTATGTGTTTATGCATGCGGTGAAGGGCACACCTTTTGAGACCCCGGACCAAGGAAAAGCCAGACTTCTTACACATTGGGAACAGCTCGACTACGGCGTGCAGTTCACCTCATCTAGAAAGTTCTTCACCATCTCTCCAATCATTCTGTATGTATCGCATATCCTGTGATTCTGTCTTTACACTGATGGATACTTTAGACATCAATATAGGAGTGTAACATTTAAAGTGTTTATGAAATCCTAGGTCTTTCACACTGACTACCACTTGGATTTCATCCTCAGCTTTAAAAAACATTGATCATGACTACAGCATTAAATGTTTTGGAATAGTCATGAAAGCTGAAATCTATATAATCTCTGCACATGTACAAGCAAATGTCTTGCACACTTTGTTTTGTCTTGCTGCTTATTTCTCGTATTAAAGATTTTGTGGTTTATTTTTGGATTAATCCCTTTATTTTTCTCCTCAGATACTTCCTGGCAAGTTTCTACACAAAGTATGACACGACACACTTTGTGATAAACACTGCCTCACTTTTGAGCGTCCTGATTCCCAAGCTGCCACAACTACACGGAGTGAGAATTTTCGGCATCAATAAGTATTAAGATATTGTAAATGCTGTGCCTCATAGCAACCGAAGTTAATTCCTATGTAGTCTGTACCGCCGATGTGTGTACTAAGTCGTACAGTTTGTGTAAACGTCACTGTCGTCGTTAGATTTATCAGGTTGCAGATGAAATGTTAAAAAAAACAGGAGTATGTTTGTAGATGACAGGATGCCATATGCATTACTAACTTATGTGAATATTTAATGATGTATTTTTGGCCTGCATAGACCTGGGCTGGCCCAGGCATCAGTGAGGCTTTTGGTTGAGTTTGTTTTTTTTTCTTTGCCCTCAGTTGACATGGTGTGAGTCTGTTTGTAGCCACAAAGATGTCCCAAATGTATTTTTCAAAGATGTTTACTTCCTAAGGGTAGGAGCCTGTGGCTCGTTTATTGGTACACTCTCATTTTGTAATGGGCGTCAAACTTGTTCATGCTAAGTGAAGAATGGAATCATACTCTTTATTTGCATGGTTTGTGAATCATTCCTCACTTGTAACTCAATCAAAACAGGGCAATGTTTTTTTTTTTCATTGTACAGTTCTTTTGTGTGAATTTTATGTCCTGTATGTAGAAACGAGACAAATTATTGTTGTCAGGTAAAGTGTTTAGTGAGGAAGGTCTACAGTGTCTTTGTGACAAGTTTCACATATGTAGCTGCTCTCTTCGGATTATGACTTTTTGCTATCATTAAAGCAGCTAGTTCTGCTTTGTTTTGCCATAGCTCACAGTACTCATGATATTTCTTGTTCTTAATCTTATTAAAATCTTTGTGCCCTCCAAATGTTCCATGTCTTTGTTGTGCATTGCATGGTTTCCAATGTCAAGTGATTGAAGGAAGCTCTCAGATTGAGGGATTTACATGAATGTTTTTCACAACTTGCATTTGATGCGAGCTGTTTTCATAAACAGTAGAATTCTCAGCTGTGACAATCTGAGGCTTATCAGGAAAACCGTTAACTCCCACCCAACCTGGTTTGTTGACCACATGCACAGTAAAATATATGCATGTTGGAATAAGAAGGAAGAAGATCGGAAACAATCATCAAAATTCTTAACACTTATCTGAAAAATGTCTTGTATACAACATGGAATACAAACCCGACATGCTTTGCCAGTTGCTGGATGCTGATCCCATATATAAAAAAAAAAAGACACACGATGTCACTTTTTGTTAGTCAACTGCAGTTTCATCACCTGCATTTCAAGCCCCTCTATGAACAAAGAAAATGATGACTTTTCCGATTTCAATGTTGTTAAACTTTAGAAAATCTTAACATTTACATAGAATTTTATTTCTGTTTCAGATTCTGATTTAAAAATAAATGAAGGAGTTGTAACAGCTTAATAAGCTGCGTTGCATTAATAAATTAATAAACAAAACTTGACTCTGCAGCAGCTGTTATTATAATTCACTACATCATCATCATCATCATCATAATATTTACTGTGCAAGTGAAGTCAAGCTTCATTGTCACCGACTTTCTCTTTGCTTCAACAAGTCTAAGTCACAGTCAAACATCCCCATCTAATGGGAAGTCAGCCCCATGGTGGGAAACGTGTCACTGGGTTTCAACTACACACACACACGTTTCAATACAACAGTCAACATATGAATAAAAACTTTATTTAAAATAACTTTCATAAAACAGTGGTTTTGACTATAAGATGTGGTTGTCCAGCTTGTTAAGACCCTCACACTGTTTGCTCAAGACTCCTTTGTAAACCTCAAAGCGATGGTTCAAATCTTTCTGTGAGTGGATTTTGAACTTTGTCCCTAATGCTCCGTCAGCAGAAGCGGTCCCGTAGAACACACGGCCAATCCGAGAGTGGACCAGTGCCATGGCACACATAACACAAGGCTCTCGGGTCACATAAAGGTCATAGCCGGTGCATATGTACGGCTGAGAGCTCCCCTCTGCGTCAGGCACGTTTTGAAAAGTATCTGAGGTTGGCGAAGTGAATCGGCAAGCAGGGTATCTGTCAAAAGAATAACATCCGCCGCCCTGGCTCCGAGCCACAAGGTCAACGCAGACCGTGACTGCGTGATGAAGGGGATGGTCGCCTCGGCAGTCGTGGCCCACTGCAATGATCGTCTGCGTTGCTGGGTTCACCACTACAGCCCCAACTGCGTCCATCCCCATCTCCTTCCCAGCTCCGGCAGCAGTGATTGCAGACATCATGTACATGTGCATTGCAGCTTTCTGAGGTGGACTGAAGAGCTCTCCTCTCAGCGCGACCGTCACCTGTTTGTCCTCATGGAAGGAAGTGGGCCACTGTTTGCTCGCCAGCTCAAATTGAGGTCGGGTCAAGGGGGGACGTGCGGGGACCTTAACCACAAAAGGCTCACCTAATCCATCACGTCCAACTCCATCTGAGGGCAGCAGGGAGTCGATGCTGACCGCCTTCCTGTCTGGTGCGTCATCAACAAGGCACACGAGGACTTCCAGAGGATGAGGGCTGTCCTTCTCCTTGCATGCCCGCACCCGCTTGATGTGTTGAAGGCCATCCAACGGGTAGAGGCCGTTCAGCTCCCTGACCAGTCGAGAGGTCTCCTTCTTATTGACAATGGGTGCAGCAAACGCCTCTACCAGCTCGACGTCTTGTGACTGCTCATCTGACAGTACAGGATAAGCAACCCAGGAGTCTGTGTCAAACTCTGACCCTTTCCAGCGTTTCATCTGTGGCTCCATTGTTCTGGCGGTCCTCCTGTGAAATATGATTTCACACCAAAGTCAAACACAGTGAGTGCATTTGCAGGGAAGAGCACATGATGACAAAGCCTACCCCAAAATGTGGGACACAAACTAAGCCTGATCTCTCTAATACGACAGCGTCAGTCAACAACCTTTGAATTGTGGCTTTGCATATTTCTGTATTTTAACAGTCAGGTTGAACGACTTTCTGGTCTCATTACTCACAGTATGAACAAGCCACTTGTAACTTCAGAGATAACAGTGAACTTGTAATAAATAATCTCTCTGTTTAATAGGTGGCATATGTAATATGCTACTGCTATCTGATGCATTTCTGCAGGGCTTTGAGTGGAACATGTTCTTCATCTGTACCATAAAGAACACCAAAATACTGTCACATTAACTACTTGTATTACATGAACAAAAACAAACACAGAGTGACACAGTTACTTTGCAAGGTAGATATTTATAGCAGAGCCCAGCTGACTCTGACAGTTTGAGGCAGAAACCGATATTACATATCAGAGTTTAAAAAAAAAAAAGTATGATTACAATCTAGTAAGATAAACAGTTTTGATGAGTAACCGTTACAGGATAAATTAAGTGCTTTCATAAGGCTGATGGATTCTTAAGAGACAGATTTAGCAGAGGCTGAGATATCCTGACATCTACTCTCTAGCATGGGTCAGGTTCCGAAAACACTGGATCCTACATTTCCCATAATGCAACTTCTGTCCCTTACTTTCTCAAACATGACAAAGTGAATACATTACACAACTGCTTCCATAGGCTGTCTGGCACACCACCTGACTAGTAAACTGAATTTCATGTGTAAATGTGTGGTGTGTGTCCCTTCAAATTTGGTCATTAAAGAGTTGTGATGAAGAATGTGATGATGAATGATATGTATTGAGTAAAAATAAACTTGTCACTATTCTCTGGTGGACAAACTAGGAATGACACTGTTTTCTAAATGAACCTCGTTCATATCGTTGGCCTTTGTGTGCAGCAGTTTCATGTTATTTATTAGTAAACACATATGCTGATACCAATATATATGTGCAAAGCTAACATCAGCTGATAATATTGGCCATTCTGATGGATTGGTTGAGCTTTTTTGTTAAGTAAATCCATAAAGTAAACAATGCACAACCAATATTATTATATCATATCTATTTTATGTATGTAATGCTGTACATGTCCTGCTGTATTAAGTATTTCATTAATCAAAAAAAACTCATTCTGGTTCTGACAATCATTTATCTACTGAAAACTAAGGAAGAAAAAAGCTACCACATCTTCAGAGGTACAGTGAGATCACTTGAGGCAGCTCAGGCCTTTCAAAAAGCTAGAAGTGATCCATTGTAGACGTGCAATGTAATTCAATTCAATAATTCATAAAGCAGCCTAGATTACACACCCATTGACATTATGTATGTAAATGTTTTACTGCAACAAACTATCAGGTCATCATTCAGTCTTTCCTCATTTCCTTCCCAGTATAAACTTTGTCTTCATGACTTTGGGCACGTGTCGTATAGTCAGTGACACTCTTGTGTCTCGGGTCAGTGTGTCCCCTGGCAGGGCCCCGGCAGCCGACAGATTCACCACCTTGTCTGTCAGTGTGTCCTGAGCGCACGCCTGGATGCCATGAAGGAGGCGCTGGTACATGTCATCCTGCAGGATCAGAAGACTGCGCGGCTTCACCAGCAGGGAGAACAGGTAACGGTTCTCCTCCGTCTGCGGAGCATCGCCCTCCAGGCTGCTGACGGGTGTGTAGAAGTCAAGGAGGGTGTGAGAGCCCAGACTGATGGTGGTGACTGTAGGGTGGTACAAAGGGCCGTCTTCGTGGGGCATAATCCCTTCTCCTTGTTTATACTCATTCACCAACACATGATTGGCTGTTTTCCCACTGAACGCACCCAGAGAGGAAATTTTCTCACAGTATGTCTGCAGCCAGTCAGGAATCTTCTCTGCCAGCATGCCTTTGGGATGTGGTAACCCTCCCCAGTTCTGAAGCCTTCGACCTGACAGCTGAGTCCACTTAGTTTTTGGAGACTTGTACACCTGCTGTAGAAGGTAGGACTCCTCATCCTCTGATATGAAATCTGGGATGTAATACACTGTTGGTAGTGCATCATGTACGACAAACTGCTTCATTTCCTCCAAAATACAAGTTGGGTGTTCCATGTCTCCTTTAGAAAAGTCAAGATAATACTAATGTTAAAACGTAGGCCAAAAACGGCTAATGCTGGCTAAGCTCCCTGGTGGTGGCTAACAAGAGAATAAAGTGTACCACAGCCTTGTCTGTTAACGACTACAAGAAAAACTGAAAATCTAAGGGAAATGTCTAAGACATGTACCAAAACGTACAGGTCTGGTTCAAGTTCTCTAATAATGAAATCTGAGCAAGCAACAGGACAGCCCTCAAATTACCATGTGATCCAGTGCATTTCCGTGTATGTTGATAGCATTAGCATATTTTTGCTTCCTCTAATTTTTTACATTCACTCTACTAAAGTAAATTACACAGAAACCGTCACCAGATTGTAAGGTTCATTACAAGTTCACTGACATCTATGAAATAAACACCGTTTTGTTCTTCTGCGGTTAAAAATCCAAGCTGCGACGGAACCCTCCCCCCCCGGTAAAATCACTGACAAATGGACGTCGTGCCTTCAATATTGTGGCACATAAGAACTTTCTAGTGTTAAAACGATTATTTTTAAACTAAAGTTAATTTGGTCGGAAACATTACCTCAGAGGAGGCTTTTAAACAGCTTTTTTGTGGTTATTCTTACTGGTAATCCCTCAAGTCATCGCTGCATGATGATGCCGTGTCATTAAAGAGCAATGTCCGTATGTTTGGTGTTTTTATTTCAGTTATACCAGACCTTACATTAATATCTTGACTTTACGTACACCACATATACAATTATATATTATATACACCACTTTGTTCTTGAGTTATTATGCTGTTTAATGGGAAGAACGACATTTCTGGTGTCCGTGAAGGCAGCACAGCCCACGAAAAAGGCAAATTCTCAAATTCTGAAACACCGCCATCTTTGTAACGTCCCCGGCACAGCGCAGCACAATACAGAAACCTAAACTCGGATATCATCACGAAATGAAACTTTACCTTTATTCAGATCGATACTTTGAAGGAAATCGCGCTTGGTGAAAGAGTCTATCTTCTCGACTCCATGCTTATTCTCATGAGTACCCAACTAAAGTGCCCCCCCCCCAGAAGAAAATATCTGATTTTTTTTGGACCCATGCGATATTTTCTAGATGATTTTTCAAAATCATTAGATTTTTAAAAAGCATAAGTTCGACATTTATAACGTTAAATCATTGTCCCATCTTTATGTTTGTGACTTTTGGCTAGCTATCTGTACTTAAACCAAGGTCTCAAACTTGCCGCTGCACGGAATTATTTACATGTGACACAGCCAGAAGTCGCTGGAGCAGGAACGAGCAACAAGAAAAGCCTGTGCTTCGTATGTTTTTAGTTCCTGCTTTGTTGCTGTGAAACCAAATGAGACGATGCTGGAATATTCTACTTTATTTTCTTTGATTTTATTCTATTAGTTTAACATTCAATGTGAACGGAGGTGAGGTCACCCTGAGTTATTCGTATACACAGGGTTAATGACCATGTTCCCTTCAAAAGTTAAAAACCTGCAGAGGGTGCTGCAGTTAAGACACACATTTTACTGCTCTCCTTCATATGGAAAAGCCTCCTGCTCCAGACTGGTACTGGGCATTGAGACAAGCTGTGATGACACTGGAGCTGCTGTGTTGGATGAGAAAGGTGCAATACTGGGAGAGTCGCTACACTCACAGAAAGAAGTACATCTGAGGTGGGTGTCAGAGCTGCATTCACTTATTAGGGTCACTATTTAGGAATTTGTTTCAATATACATGCTTCCCCTCTCAAATACTGTAGGACTGGTGGCATCATCCCCACAGTGGCACAACAACTCCACAGCGAAAACATAGAGCGTGTGGTCCAGGAGGCTTTGGAGAGAAGCGGTGTGGACCCAAGTCAGCTCTCGGCAGTGGCCACCACGGTGAAGCCGGGCTTGGCCCTGAGCTTGAGCATCGGTCTTAAGTTCAGTCAGAGGTTTGTGAGACAGCACAACAAGCCGTTCATCCCCATCCACCACATGGAAGCCCACGCCCTGACCGCCAGGATGCTTCACCCCATCGCCTTCCCCTTCCTGGTCCTGCTCATCTCTGGTGGTCACTCACTTCTTGCTGTGGCTCGAGGAGTCGATGACTTTCTGCTTCTGGGTTACTCTCTGGATGAATCTCCAGGGGACATACTGGATAAAGTAACACCTTCACACAAACATTGAGCTGATGTTGGTGGCCATGCTGCTCAATTTGTTATAATCAAGACAAACAAATACTGTTTTTGTGTGGATTCACAGGTGGCAAGACGTTTGTCCCTCACAAAACACCCACAATGCTCCACACTAAGCGGAGGACAAGCTATAGAGCTTCTGGCAAAGAGCGGTGACAGGATGAGGTTCCGTTTCACGACGCCTATGGGACAAACTCACGACTGTTGCTTTTCTTTCGCTGGACTTCGGAATCAAGTTACAATGATGATAAAGAAAAAAGAGGCAGAGGAAGGTATGAGGTATCCTGAATGACCTAATCCATGTAACCTGTGAATTTCAACAAACGGTAACCTCAGTATTTAAATTAACTCTGTGAAAAGTTTACTTCCACTTCCAGATTGTTCCAGGAAATACAAGATAACAAATGGATAGTATAATATATTTTTCACAATGACATTTTGACTCGTCAGACACAGGTGTAATTAATAACATTAATTGCTGCATTGATCAAGTCGTTAATGTTATTACTAACACCTGTGCTTTCCCTACCATGACAAGTCAAAAGGTTTATGAATCTGAGAAATAAGAAAAGCTACAGCGATGAAAAAAAATACAAAATGAAAAGAGGTTCGTCGGGTTCATGTGAGTAAAAACTGGCAGTTTGGGCAAAGTTTAATTTGCATTTTTCTTTTGCTCAGCAGGAACATATCAGAAGAACGTGCATTTCAAGCTCTTGATAATGTTATTTCAGTAAAATTGTACTTAGCTCCTTTTGTTACTAGTTTGCCCGGTATCGTTAGCAGTTATTAATGAGATTCTCCTGTAAAACCATTGTAACTTTTGCTTCCTCCCTCTGTAGGTATAGAACAGGGGACATTACTGTCATGTGTGAATGACATTGCGGCTGCCACACAGCACACTGTAGCCACTCATCTTGCAAAGCGCACACATCGCGCCATCTTGTTCTGTCAGGCAAACGGCCTGCTGCCAGCAAGCAGTCCCACCTTGGTGAGTGCGTTACTTCACTTTGTACTTTAGAAAATAAGTTTGTTACAGCGCTCGCATTGACCTCGCAGAGCAATATGATAACAGCATTAACCACCAGCATCATAATCATTCGGTACTTGCTCTTGAAAAATATGATAATAAATCTAATTTTAACTTCCTTAATTAGAGGGTTGATGAAAGGAATGTATGCTCGGTTTGTGGTCTCAGATCTTATCTCACTTCTGATCTTTTCATTCTGTGTGTACAAGACCCTAAAAAGGACTCTAGATTGCTCATACTTTAGTGGTTGTGGATAAAAGCCTCAACAGTATACTGGATATGTACAGTAGGTCTAAATAACAGCTTACTAAACAATAAGGCTGGTGATTATTCTATATTTCTCTTATTGTCAACAATAATACTATAATTACTCGATCAAATGTTAATTAACTTGCAGCTGTAACTAGTCCTCAACAAATGCACCATTTCCTCCTGTTTGAATAACATTTAAAAACTACAGTTTTCAGATGTTTTAGGAAATTACTGAGCCTTTTTTATAAAAAATTTAATTTGTATTTGAGACCTTTTTTTTTTAAGGATTTATGTATTCAAGGAAAACAAGAACATTGTGTTTTGTTGACAATATGATAGACATATTGATGAAATGTAATGATAGAATAAGAGCAGCTTTATCCGTCAAATCAAAGAACACTGTGCATACACTGAGATTTGAAGCTTCCATCAGTAACTCTGTTTTTCTAGGTGCTGTCTGGAGGAGTTGCGAGCAACCAGTACATCCGCAAGGCTTTGACCGTTATCACTGAGACCACAGGGCTACACCTCCTCTGTCCTCCAGCCAAATTCTGCACTGACAACGGAGTGATGATTGCATGGTGTGTGTATTGCCACGATCATTAGTGGATGCTTTATCACAGGGGCCATACTTTATCAGATTTTATGACCTGGATCATTTCTTTTTTTCAACCAGGAACGGAGTTGAGCGCCTGAGAGAAGGGAAAGGGATACTGCCTCCAAATGTAGACGTCTTCTATGAGCCAAAGTAAGTCGCCCAACACTGAAAAGGATTACATGTTGAATTTAAGCAAAAACTCGATTGTGACACCAAACCAAACTATTGTGGGCCAATTTATCTGTACTGCTGATTAAATGAACACTGGCTGACATAAACGTTGTGTTCCAGGGCACCGCTGGGTGTGGACATGACAGCGGAGGTGAAGGCCGCAGGGATCAGGTTACCATCAGTCAGGATCAGGATCCCCAACTGACAGACTTTTGCTTTTATCATGTGCAAAAAATAGCTGACACTCCTGGATTTTCCCAGTTCAAAGTATATACTGTGTATTTAAAGGACATTACACAGGTATTTATTAATAAATGTGTTTTTATACATCTCAGTTGTTTTTTTTAATACCTCTCACTAAACTAACTGAAAAGTTGAAAATTTTGGAGTTACTTATATTTTAACTGTTTCTATAAAGTCTATATTGTATATAAAACAATTTAAATGTGTTTATTTTGACTGCAGTGTACTATATTGACAGCTTGCAATATATCTGCATCATGGCACCACTGTGTTTAATTGTTACAGGCCACAGCTGAAGCTACATGGTTGTTACACAACGTTTTGATTCAACCCGTGTTGCATATACACTGCAATTATTCATTCAGTCATTCATTAATTGTTAGCTCAACTGCCACCTATCGACTTTTTTCAGATCACAATCTTCTGTTTATATCTGTATATAAAAAAATTATAAGAATTCAAATCCAGTATCATAAAAGTCAAATAACAGAATCCAAATGTTTGTTAGAAGAATGTTGTTGGCCATTTATAAGTGATTATACACAACCAGTATGTTACATTAAGCCCCATCTTACCTCTGACAGACAGTGTTCCGAAGCTGATAATATGATGAATATGAATACAAAAGCCTTTCATACAGAGCCACTCAATTAGACTGAGTGGACTAATCACATGTTGCGCCACAGGTTCATGTAAGGCCTGAAATCTGTCTTTGTAAGATGGTGGTATGGGAGTGGGCACAGGGCTTCCATTGAGAAAATTCTGCCTAATTTTCATGAAGTCAGGAGCAAGTGTAAATGAGAAATACATCAATGCACATATCTAAATGATAAAAAATGAAATGAAAAAAACAACAATGGAAGGGAATTCATCTTTTAAGATCATGGTAGATATGAGGGCATAATATTCAGTCAATCAATAAAGTAAGGTTGAAAGAAAAGTTAGACATTTTGGGTCCTTGAGGTTGCCATTTATGTTTACGAGGGTAGTAACTGCTTTGTTGTGACATCACAAAGTTACAGACGTCCTGACAGTCGCTTTTAAGGCTCAGTTTCTGAATACAGGCTGTGTGCATTTCTCTGTGGACTGAGCACTTTGATACTTAGAGCTGCTTTATAATCAAACAACACATGAGCATCTACCTTTATACTATATATTCTGTACAAGAAAACTCAAAACGCCTTCAGAAAACAGTTGAAATGATACAGGTTTTTCAAAGCCCGTACTTTTGGTTCTTGTGGAAAAGCCTTTTTTAATAACGCTTGGACAAAGTAAGACAAACAGCACTTTCACACTGTGATGACAAATCAAAGCTGGAGTTTGCTCAGTTGTTTTGGATTAGTATTGGAGCAGCTCTGCCGTCTGTGTAGACACGGTGTAAGATAAGAAAAGCCCGAACAAACCACCATGAAGTGAGACCTGCTGCTGCCTCCAGTCATCTGTCCTGTGATGAATGAAATTATTTCAAAATCACACGTTAGGAACTTGTCTTCTCATGTTTGCTTATGTTTCCCTGTGTACATGTTTCCTCTATAGAGACCCATGTGCATTCAGTAGAGCCCTACACCAAGACGGAGCTGACGGTCCTGTCTCTGCCAGACATTATTTACCTCTACAGTCTGAAGTCTGAGGGGAACACGACCAGGAATCCTCTGCTCTATCTTTACCCAGACATCCACAGAGACGCTGCCTTTGGACGCTACTGCAGCATCCCTGGTATTGTCTCTTAACTTACTTCACGCTGAGAATCAGCTCACTTTATTCACAGAGTGCAACAATAGACAAACAGGAATTACTTTCAGGATGGTGATTGTTATTTACGTGTTCCTGCAGAAACATATTGTCTAACATACTGTCAACCAGTACTGCATAACAATGTGCTGATTTGAAGCTCCTCACACTCTCCAACTTGTACTGACTTATAGATTTATAATGTTAATGTTGCCATTACAACTGCATAGATTATCTAGTGTACTGTAAATCTGTGTCATATTATTAGAAGCATACTGTTCTCGATTGAACATGAGCCCTGTAATGACCTCTGTTCATGCAGAAAAGGAGGCACCTAAAAAAAGAAGTTACCTCCTACCCATACAACTCATACTGTAAGCAAGATGATAATAATTAAAAAAACATCAGGAGTAAATGCTGTGCATCACAAATATTTGACATCAACACTGCACAGTCTCCAAATGATCATAACTCTGTTCAGGAGTTACCAGATTGGAGTGTGTTACTGCAGGTACTCCATTACCTCAGGTGTGTTAGTTGATAAATGATGACACCTCCTCCCTGTCTTTGAAACAATGGCCCAGCTCCAGTGGCCAGCCTCACACATTCACACACTGTGACTTGGGAGTCCACAAGAGCTCAGTGCTGTCCCACTGAATTCAACGAGTGGGACTTTTTGAACCCTTTATGCACACTTTTTGTGTGTCTGCAACTCTGCAAACTCTGCTTAAGTGATTAACTGTAATTATTTGAACATTATGTGTATATTTTATATGTATTGGAGTGCTGTGTACACTGCTACTGAAACTTCCTCCACCACTGTTTAAAGCTCCATGTGACTGAAACGGAGACAGAAAAAAGATTTAGATAAATAAATACATGTATTCATATATAATTTGCTTGAAAATTCAACAGACAAACATTCCAATAGAACACACAGAGTTCTACTAGAACTGAGGGTTCTATTTCATCACAGTGTGACAGAAGTCTGCAGATACACTAGATTTCTCACTTCAGACTTCAGTGTATATTTATTCAGCACAGTGAACAGACATAGTATCTTTACTACTGAACTACAAGTATCTTATCACAAGATAAAGAGAACAAGAAACAACAAGAAAAGGAAAAGTGGACGAGGCAAAGCAAGTCAACAACGCTCATCTGAAGATGTCTGAGGACAGACAGGTAGGACAATTACTGTAAATGCACTTTACTGAAGAGTCAGCTGTTAGTTTTGACTTTAGAGATTCATTTGCACAAAATTAAAAACAAAAGAAAGGTGATGAAGAACTGAATAGAACAGAATAACATGAATAGCATGTATAGCTTCAGATCTTCAGATCATCAGAACACATCATCCTCTTTTTTATTGTTGTTTGATACAGGGAAATAATAATTTAGAAAATTTAAATTTAAATTTCCATTATCAGGACCTAAACAAAAGAAATCATATGTCAAAGTATTTTGAAAAGTGGTTATATTAACTGAAACAATAGTCCTAGAGTAAACTAACTTTGTTTTAGCACAAGATAACTTACAAATCATGATCTACAATGATCACACAGGAGTCACATAGTAGTTATTGAACTAGTTGTTATTAATTTTTAATATTGCCAAGTGTGAACAGATATAATAATAATTTTAATAAAAAATATGATATATATTGTATTATTATATAAATATAAGGCTGAAGACAGTGTTAAGTATTCAGTTTTTTTATTTAAAATATTTCACATTGAAATGGTTGGGTTCTGTGACTGCTTACATGTTTGTCTTTCCCCACTAGAACACAGCTTTGAGTGTGACGGACAAAGAGATGGCGGACATGGACGACATCAGCGACGGCCTCGTCTCAGGCATCATGGAACAGACTGCTGTGAATCTCGACGAGCTGCTGCAGTCAATCTGCCGCTGGGATTCAGAGGAACGTGCCATGTCTGAGGGTTACGATGAATCCTCAGCTGATTCTTACACACAACAGAAGGTGCAGCAACATGTGGAGAAGTTCTTCGCTATGCGCCGAGTGTTTGCTGAGCATCGTGCAGACAAAGAGAACGAGGCAACTTATTCTGGAGACAGTGAGACAGAAATTTCCCATGCTGCCACTGCAATGGACAAGGATGTCAGGACACAGCAGTCCACCAGCAAAGAAAAGAAACCGGTTGCCAAGCGATTCTTCAAGAGGATAAAGTTTGCGTTGAAGAGTGGCTTTGGCAAAATGCACAGTAAGAAGGACGAAGACACTTCAGATGAAGAAGATGAAGACGACACCATGGAGAAGGAAACGGACAGTCGCTCAAAGGAAGAGATTGAAAAGACTGAGGCTGAAGAAAAGATAACAAAAAGCCTAATTCAACCAGAGAAAGAAGAGGAATATGTCAGCAAAAGAGAGGAAGTCAGGATCCCTGAGACAGGATCATCCTCCAGACTCTCCACCAGGTCATCTGCTTCTTCTTCAAGCAACACCAAAGCCATCAACGAAGAACCAAATATGACCATCAGCCAAGTGACCGAACAGGACATCAGGACACAGGAGTGCATTGATAATGAAGCCACAGCCGAAAAACCAGCCGAGAAGAAATTTTTCAAAATCCTAAAGACAACATTAAAGAAAGGCTTTAGCATAAAGACGAACCCTGTGGATGTAGAAGCAGAGGAGGATGATGCTACAGTGGAACAGCAAACATCTGTCTGTCTGGAGCAACTATTTATTGAAGACTTTGAAGAGACTAAGGCTGACGAACTGATAACAAAAGGCGTTATTCAATCAGATATATCTGAGACAGACGAAAAGGAAGTAGAGAAAGAAAATGTTCAAAAAAGAGAGGAAGTCAGGATCCCTGAGACAGGATCATCTTCCAGACTCTCCACCAGGTCACATGAGAGCAAGGAGGAAGCTTTATCTGCTTCTTCTTTAAGCTCCACCAGAGCCATCAACGAAGAACCAAATATGACCATTAGCCAAGTCACGGAGCAGGATGTCAGGACACAGGAGACCATTGATAATGAAGCGACAGCCGAAAAACCAACCAAGAAGAAATTTTTCAAAAGCCTAAAGACAACATTAAAGAAAGGCTTTAGCAAAAACATGAACCCTGTGGATGTAGAAGCAGAGGAGGACGATGCTACAGTGGAACAGCAAACATCTTTTGGTTTGGCGCAACTGTTTATTGAAGACTTTGACACTAAGGCTGATGAACAGGAAACAGACATTCAACAACATATTTTCAAGAAAGGAGAGAAAGAAGAAAAAGATGTTCAAGAAAGAGAGGAGGTCAGGATCCCGGAGACAGGATCGTCTTCCAGACTCTCCACCAGGTCACAGGAGAGCGAGGAGGAAGCTTCATCTGCTTCCGAGAAGAAATTCTTCAAAGGGTTAAAGACAGCATTAAAGAAAGGCTTTAACAAAAAGACGACCCCTGTGGCTGTAGAAGGAGAGCAGGAAGACGATACAGTGGAACAACAAACATGTTTTGGTCTGGAGGAACTCCGTACTGAAGATTTTGAAGAGTCTAAGGCTGATGACCAGGTAGTAGAAATTCAACCAGATATCTCTGAGAGAGGAGAGGAAGAAGATACAGAAGAGACTCAGGCTGATGAACAGGTTGTAGAAATTCAATCAGATATCTCCAAGAAAGGAGAAGAAGGAGAAGAGAAAGAAGATATTCAAGAAACAGAGGAAGTCAGGATCCCTGAGAGAGGATCATCCTCAAGACTCTCCACCAGGTCACAGGAGAGTGAGGGGAAAGCTTCTTCTGCTTCTTCTTCCTTCACCACATCAACCGTCAACGAAGAACCAACGATGACCATCAGCCAAGTGACCGAGCAGGACATTAGGACCCATGAGGCCATTAATTCTGACACCAAAACCGAGAAACCAGCCAAGAAAAAATTCTTCAAAGGGTTAAAGACAGCATTAAAGAAAGGCTTTAACAAAAAGACGACACCTGTGGCTGTAGAAGGAGAAGAGGAAGACGATACAGTGGAACAACAAACATGTTTTGGTCTGGAGGAACTCCTTACTGAAGATTTTGAAGAGTCTAAGGCTGATGACCAGGTAGTAGAAATTCAACCAGATATCTCTGAGAGAGGAGAGGAAGAAGATACAGAAGAGACTCAGGCTGATGAACAGGTAGTAGAAATTCAATCAGATATCTCCAAGAAAGGAGAAGAAGGAGAAGAGAAAGAAGATATTCAAGAAACAGAGGAAGTCAGGATCCCTGACACAGGATCATCTTCCAGACTCTCAACCAGGTCACAGGAGAGCGAGGAGGCAGCTTCATCTACTTCTTCTTCCTTCACCACATCAACTATCAACGAAGAACCAAATACAACCATCAGTCAAGTGACCGAGCAGGACATCAGGACACAGGAGGCCATTGATAATGAATCCAAAACTGAGAAACCAGCCAAGAAGAAATTCTTCAAAGAGTTAAAGACGGCATTAAACAAAGGTTTTAGCAAAAAAAAGACACCACTGGATGTAGAAGCAGAGGAGGAAGACGATACAGTGGAACAACAAACATCTGTTGGTCTGGAGAAAGTCTTTACTGAAGACTTTGACACTAAGGCTGATGAACAGGAAACAAACATTCAACCAGATATCTCTGGTAAAGGAGAGGAAGAAGATGAAGAAGAGACTCAGGCTGATGAACAGGTTGTAGAAATTCAATCAGATATCTCCAAGAAAGGAGAAGAGAAAGAAGATATTCAAGAGAGAGAGAAAATCAGGATCCCTGAGACAGGATCATCCTCAAGACTCTCCACCAGGTCACAGGAGAGCGAGGAGGAAGCTTCATCTGCTTCTTCTTCAACCACCTCATCTATCGACGAAGAACCAAATATGACCATTAGCCAAGTGGCCGAGCAGGATGTCAGGACACAGGAGTCCATTAATTCTGATGCCAAGACCGAGAAACCAGCCAAGAACAAATTCTTCAAAAGAGTAAAGAAAGACTGGAAGAAATGCTTCAGCAAAAAGACAGCACTAGTGTCACAGAGCCACGAGGATGAGGCTCCTGGTTCTAACCTGACCTGCTCCCCTGTGAAGGTAAAAGTTCAGTCCTATCTTATCCTTTTTATTATGTTGAACTGTCTTCTGTTGCCTTTTTGTTCAACTTTGAAATATTGTTTTTACTTGTTTTTACTAACCATTGTTGTTGTTGATCTTTAAATTCTTTCAAGGATCAGAAAGAGCAGTATGAAGCTCCAGCTGAACAAACGTCTTTCGCTCTGGAACAACAATTCACTGAGCCTCTTGAAGAGAGACGTGCAGAGGCTGAAGATGACCTGGTCATGGAGATACATTCAGCATCATCCTCAGAAGAAGACGGATCTACTGAGTTTTCCCAGGGGGACAATGAAGCAGCAGCAGACCAGACACCTGTGCCAAACATGTCTCCTGTAATAAGGAGATTCTTCCAGAGTCTCACTGACGAGTAAGTCCTTTATTTTCTCACTAAAACTCTAGTGGATACTTGAAGACATTTACACATTTGTGTGCATTATTTCTGTTTCACCCTTTGATTCTGTTCTTTCTTTTGAAGACAATGGAGGGAAGTAAGCGAAGGCGTCTACAATCGAGATGTGAAGGAGAAGCTGATCGATATGTGCGTGGACTTGCTGAAGTTCATCTCAGACTCGGTCATAAGAAACGTCTTGCGGTCACTCAGTCAGTTATCCACCACATCTCGCACCGCGATCCTGAAGAGCCCCATTTCCTCCGAGCATCTGAAAAAGTTTTTCAACTATGACGTCCAGAGTAGCGTGGAAAGCTCCTTCAGTCAGGCTGTCAGTGATACCATCGGTGCAGATATCCCCGTCAGCATCTCACCTGACTTCACGGAGGCCATCGCCACTGAGGCTCTCGATGTGGTCAACCCTGTCCTTTCTGTGGCCATTAAAGCCTCAGTGGTTAAAGGATCCTCCAGTGCTGTTGCTCCTGCCAGTTCCCAGGTGTCAAAGGACAGAGCAGCGAAGAAGACTCTGGCAGGAGCCATTAAAACGATGAAATCCATCCTGACAGGACGAGGCTCTCTCGTCAAGAAAAGGGTCCTGAAACAGAAAACCCCAGAGCCTCACACCGAGAAGGAAGAGCCCATGTGGATAAGTTTCTCTGCAAGGCCGATGACACAGGACTCCCCCTCTCCTCTGACGTCCTCCACCAGAAAAGCCCCGCCCCTGTCTGAAGCTACAACAGATGAGGTCTGCAGCACCACCTCAAAGGTAAGGCAGTATTTACATGGAATTATAATCAGTGAGACCACAATGGAAGTTCACCAGGACAGATTTGCTCAAATGATGTTCAGTTACATAGAAGGAATCAGCACAGACAGTGTGAAGGCTTCATGATGAGCCACAAGTCAGAGGCAGTTTTTCTTCTTCATTGAGCTGAAAGCAGAAGAACCTCTGTGAGTTGTGAGGTGATGAATTCTCCTCAGGAACATTGGAGCAGTGTGGTGGTCTGTTACTGCGAGACGTCTGCTCGGGTTGATTTTATTGACTGTGGCCGTTTATTGTGACTTCTGTCCTGACGTGTTGTTTTTGATCATTGAACAGAAGAAGAAGGAAACCAAACAACCTCTGTGCATGAGACTGTTCTGCTGCTGCTGCTGCTGCCATGACGACGACAAATGAACCGGTGCCACAACTCTTCTCCACCCCCCTCTCTCTATCTCACCTCCCCTCTCTATCTATCCCGCCCCCCTCTATATTTCGTTACCTCTCTCTATCTCGTCCCCTCTCAACTCATCCCCCTCTCTATGTCACCTCTCTCTATCTCACGCCCCTCTCTCTCTATTGCACCCCCACCATCTCACCCCCCATCCCACCCCCTATCTCACCCACCCCTCTCTCTCTATTGCACCCCCCTCTATCTCACCCCCACCATCTCACACCCCCACCCATCTCACCCCCTTTATCCCACCCCCACCCATCCTGATGAACATACTGAACTGAACTTTAACTGTCCCAACAACATTCAACAGTCTGTACATTCATGCATGTGCCATATGAGCTTACTCCACCAGAGGGCTCCATAACTTTAATATTAAAAAAAACATGACATGTTTTAAGAGTTACTTGTATATGATCCACAGTATCTCAACATAATAACTAGAGAGTTAATTAAAAGCTTTTGCTGTAGAAATAAAATGAAACATCTTAAGAATTTATATTGGAATAGAAAGAGAAAAGCCTTCCATGTCATGGAAAACAAGCTTTAAAGCATTTTTATGCATACAGGCCTTTAAAAGGGAAATAACACTTCAAGACATTTCCTTCACTTTGTTCAAACACCTTTCTGCTTCTCACATACAGTGACAACTCAGTCTCCATGCTGTACTATAACACACTGCTACAGACCAGTGACATTATGTCTGTAGTTACATCTTTTCCACTTGTTTTCTTAAAGCTGCACTGATCCCTATGTTTTATATTAACAACGGCTTCATTTACTCTGTGAGGTCACCCATGGTCAAACCCCCGGAGGATTGCTAACAATCTCTCCACAGCTCTGGAGTCTTTCAGGTTTTGTTGGAAATTTCTCTCATTTAGGGACGTTTTTTTCTTGGCTGAGCATTTCCCTCTAGTGGCGAGTGTGTATATGTGCACCCCAACACACACACTGGAGAGAAATTCCTATAGTAGCTGACCTGATAAAGACAAACAAAACGCATTTATGAACGATCCTATACACGGAAAACACTGACAGCTGTTGTCATGCATGTCATCTGTGAGAGTTAACCATCTAGTCAGTGTCTCATCATTTCATGTCTTACAATGAGCAAAACGTAATCAGAAAACACTTTGCACTAAAATACATTTGTCTCACAAGGTCCGTCCTCATGTCCACCACAGCTGGAAGTTAAATGCAAATGCAAAATCTCTATTTTTCCTTTTCTCCTCTTGGGAAAAAGCCCATGAATCCATGGTTTCCACCAAGGAGGAAAATATGAATTACATGGGACATACTGTAGTTTTCCACTATAACATGGTTTATTTATTGTGTTACTAAATACAACAATGTTTCACCTGAATACAATGTTAATCATGATGAAAAGATGTACACAAAACTTGTAAACATTTCTGACAGACCACAACACATACGCATGTGCATTTTTATCATCAATTATATTCAAACCACAGCCACATTTAATCTCTGTTTGTTTATATTGGACATTCAATTTGAAAAATTAAAAAGTAATGTAGTCACCTCCGTGCACTAGTGCAATACTGCAGATTAGAGGGCAGAACATTCAGAGGAAGGTGGCTAAGTTGGAGATGTTTGTTCATGGTCTCAGTTCTTACTGTGGCGGTCGTGTTCTAGTCTTAAAGCCACTGATTCCACATCATTGTGAAATCTTTTTGGTTTGTTCTTTGTGCTGCAAATTGAGAGTTAACCAAAAGATAAGAATAAAACATTTCAAATATTAAAATGAAGTGGTGTTTGCAGAAAAGTAAAGGTTTTCACAGGTGATGCAGATGTTCTTACTCGCATAGTTTAATACTTGTCTAGTCTGCTGGTTTGGAAAGCTGTGTTGGGGACACAGTTATATTCTGTCTGCTTTTTAAAAGAAAAATCCACCCTGAAACTCTTCAAGACGTTTTTAAAAAAAACAGCTAAGGGCGATTCCCCAGTATTTTGGATCCTATTTAGGTGTTTGATGTTTTATTCATTCAATCCAAAGCAACATACTGATGAAATACAATCTCAGCTGCAGTAGATCAATGAGAAGCCTGTGAAAATGTTCTCATCATTATCATGAATAACTGGTCTAACATGGACAAGGTGATTGTGATATTCAGAGCTACAGTATTTTCACAGCACAAGGATTTCTAAAGAAAATGCCAGTCACTCAAAAAGTCAAATTTGCAAATCTTTGCAAATGCTCTACTCTATGTACCTTCTCTACTGTATGTAGTATAAGTCTGAGCATTAGCCTAAATGTTTTGACCCCTCCTGACCTCATGTTCTTCGTCTATGACAGAAGCATGCAGGGTTAGGATACAGGAAATGAGGCCTGTTGAAGTAAAGACTAAAAAATAAAAACATAAAAAAATCTGACTGAAAATCATAAACAGACATCTGACAGTGTAAGAGCATCTGAGGATGGATTTTTCCTTAAACTATTCATGTTTTCTCTCTAACTGATCAAAGTATGTAAAGTAAAAAAAGACCAGGATCAACTATTTCTGACACTAGAGCTCATCGTGTTCATAAATATTATACTCCCTTGCACTGATAAGTCCGTCTCTGTCCCGGTCACTCTTGTGGAATATATCAGTTATGATCTTCTCATAGAAAGGCTCATCACGTGGCTTCCCTCCTTTTTCATAGTCCAGTTTCAAATATTCCTTCACCTGAAAATAAAGGAAAACTTTATTGGTCACATATACAGGATAAATAACAGCCACACATTGTACTTTTACAACACTCCTCTTACATAACAAGCTCCTGTTGTGCTTTTCAATCAACACATCACACTGGTGATAAATAATACTGTGGTGTTTATAGGCGGTCGTTCACCTCTTTAGCACCTGTTCAAGCTGCTAACAACAACCCAGATAAAAGCATGACTGGATTACGACATATTGGCAGCATAATAACAGTCTTTATGTTTGGTTATTATAGCATCGAGAATTTAAAATTCTTCTATGTTGTTTTGTCCTATACAAAAATAAATAAATAGGGGCTGTTGGTTTCTTATTCTGGCACCAAATTTAGATGAAGACAAACTGATGGAAAACATATTTTTAGGGAAAAATTATTAGCAACTGTGCTAAGGCCCCAGGGCTGTTGTGTATCAGTTGGTTTGTGCTAATTTTGACAATCTAAGGGCAGGAAAAAAAAAAAAAAAAAAGGCTTAATATTTTGAGAAACACACTTATTGACTTTATTTTCAAGAGTTAGATGGTAAGATTGACATAACTCATAATTCTCTTGTCTGTACGTTCAGCATGAAGCTGGAGCCAGGAGGCAGTTAGCTTACTTTAGCTTAATTTAGCATGACTGGAAGCAGGGTGAAACAGCTAGTGTCGCCAAAGTTTAGAAATATGCCTATCAGCAACACTAAAGCTTACTTCATGAAATTAATCTAATTTGTTTAATCTGCACATAAAAAGAACGTAAAAAAGTCAGATATTATTCTCACAAAAAAATATATGAATAAATAAAATAAAAACATTTCACAGAAAGAGGAAAAGAGGTTAATAGGTGCTCAGCAGTTAATTATGACATATTAACATAAAACAAGCCTTTTTTCTGTCTAAGCTCCTCTTTAATTTACTCTTTTAGTTACCTCAGCCTTTGTGAGACTTTGGTCTTTATCGATGTCCATTTGTCTGAAAGCTTCCATACTGCGTGGTCCCCTGGACACTGAGTAGACCTCCACCTCAAAGACCACCGTAGCATTGGGCGGCACTGGATCTATTTTAGTAGGAGGGAAAAAACAGATCATTAAAAATTTACAAGACTACATGCAATTATGTCATAAACATGACCCATAATTATTACATTACTAATAACTAGAAGGGCACTCAGAGAGCACAGACCACCGTCAAGGCCAAAGTCAAACAACATACACCAGACTTCAGAGAAAAAAAATCTAATTCATAGTAAATTATCCTGATCTGCCCCAAAATTGAATGGGTTCTTCCTTGGTGCATGACCTATCACTCCAACAAGTTTGGTGCAAATTGGTTGAGTCATTCAATCCTGCTGACAAACAAACAAACTAAATCAACTAAAAAAAATCAAATATTCAAATCAACTAACAGACATTGGTGAAAACATTACCTCCATGGTGCAGGTAAAAACAAACAAAAAAAAACTATTAGTCACAAAAATGAAAAAAGACATATTTTGGTATATTTGGTTTCAAAATAAAACCCTGTAAGGGATTTGATACCTGGGCAAGAAAAGAGAATATTATAACTACAGTGACATATATTTAAAGTTTTTACTTTTTAATGAGGGGTGAAGAGAGAAAAACTCAGCTTAAAACACTGGATGGGTTTGACTGTATATAAACTGGTGCATAGGCATCAAAAGCATGCATGCTCAGCAAAACCTTTTTTTTCCACAGACAAAGAATGAAGTCAAAGTAAAGTGATCAAACCTGAGATGCAGACCCCCAGGCCAGGCAATACCACCATCAGATCATACCGTAGTGCATTTATGAACATCAACACGAAGAGGGTTTGTAGGAAAGAGTAGTTGAAAGGTAAAAGACTAGTCAGCTCCAATGCATGCAAGAAAGAGATAAATGAAGCAGAGACCTTTAAACCTCTGTGCATGCTTACAGCACATGCCATGGGCAGATGAGTAGCAGACACTGCAAGGGGTGTGATGCCCTTTCAACTAAAGTGCTGTGAAAAGAAAACAAGACAGCATGAAGGTAGTTCTTCCACCACAGAAACAGTATAATACAGTTGGTAATCAGTTTAAAAGACTCTATAAGTAGGATGTATTGTTCTTAACTCATTAATCACAACATATGTAAACTACTGCTGTCCATTTCCACAGATTTTCTATGTTCCATGTGGCCACGGACACATTCATTTCAGGCATGAAAACCAACTTGCTTAACATCTTTTAATTGTGTGGTAATGCAACTGAAAACTTTATGGTACTTATTCCACTGACTTTACTCACAAAGATCAATTTACTTTATGTGGAGACAGTTTGCAGTAAACAGTGTAATGTCCACTGGGGCTCTGGAAGAGCTTTCTAAAAGCTGAGTAAATAACCCTGGCAATTGATCACAGATACGCAGATGTTTATCAAACACAGAGGGAGTGTTTAATGAATAGATGCCATCAAGTTGCACTGTGGGAAACCAAGAATCCAGTGTTTTCGGAGCTTGACATGCTATTTTTTGTTTCTCGTGCATCATTTCTTTTCAAAATCTGGCTTTTCCAGTCTCCCAACTGAATGGACGTGCAATACTAAACCTCAGGATTCTATACAATATTTACATTTACTCACCTTTGCCTTTTTCTCCAAATGCCAGGGCAGGTGGAACAGTTATTTTTCGTTTCTCTCCAGGACACATTTCCATTATTCCAATATCCAGGCCCTTGATGACTTGTCCGACACCCAGCACAAACCATTGAGGATGCCCGGCTTTGTCTGATCGACTGAGGCAGAAATAATACAAAAAGACACAGCATCCAATCAGTCACTCAGCTTTCACTTATAAAGGATTTATACAACACATACACTTAAGAATGAATCTGAGCTCATGTCATATACAGATTTTCATCCAGGTCTAAAAGCAGGACTGACTACAATTCCCAAGTTTTTTTCTCAAACCACCAACCTGCAGTAGAACTGGGAACCATCTTTGGCGAGGAACCCATCGTAGTGAAGGTTTATCAGATCTCCTTTTTTACTCTTTTGAGTGCACTCCTCGGGTTTGAACAAAACCTCGATCTTGACCTCGGTGTCCAGCTCATTCGCTGTGGCCCAAACGCACCATAAACTGAGCTGTAAGGAGACAAAGAAGCACAGTGTGCAGCTCACTAACTTCCACATCATGCCGCTGCTGTGTATTCGTGGCAACTTCTGAAAGTGACGTTTGAACACACTGGAGGACGTGGAGAGCTGCTGCAGGGCAAAGGGTCTTTTCCGTCCTGAGTTTAGTCTGTCAGGCTTTTCTGCTTCCTTCCTGCATCAGTCATGTACATAGGTCATGTAGCCCAAGTCGTGGCATAAACTCTGCCTGACAGACTAAACTGAGGGAAATAAAAAATAATGTATTCCCAGCAACTATTTAGACTAAAGGAGGTGAAAGTGGAAAATATGTAAAAAATGTGAAGAACCTACATAAGTTCTGTAAAGCTAAAAGTGTCAGTGTGAGATTCATTTTCATACTGATACATAAAACTAAGACATTATTGCTTTTGTGAGCCTGTTTTTTTTAAACGTATAGAACTGCATTTATAGTTTTCATGAAGTTACAATAGTGCAACATAATATTATGCCAGAAAGACAAATGAATGTTACAAATGTTGCGGTAGTAACAAACGTCTCTTTAAATTAAGACTGAATTTTAACAAAATAATTTCTATTTACATTCCCAAGAGTAATAATAAAATTAATAGGCCTAATAATCATAACTATGACTCTCTTGTAAGATTCAACGCATTAAATTAAGAATTGCATTTAAAAAAAAACGAGGAAACAGGATCTCATTATATACAGGCGGCCATTATTTCTTTACTGAAAACATTACAATAGATAACAGATAAATACGTCATATACGTTTATCGACGATGGAAATAAAAGTCAGTGCTAACCGGCTCAATCAGCCCACTGTCCAAAAAAAAAAAACACACATCAGGAATTAATAGACAAGAAGACAAGCCAATAGAGAACTTGACAGCCTCATAAATTATCGTTGAATACTGACGTCACTTCGTCTCCACCAATAGGAGCGTACATGGGTGTGAGCGCGTGCCGGTATTTGTTGGACTCCTGGTGGTTATGAGTCATCGCCAGACAGTCATCGTGGTTACAGTCGTGTCTGAACAGCTCTACACTTGCCAAAGGACGTGTATTAGGAAACACACTTTCTCTCTAACTGCCCGACAGGATTGAGATGTTACATTTTAGGTTTTCCACAGTGCTGAAGGAGTTGTTTGAAGCCACCCTCAAGCGTCCCTTGCCCGGCTGTAGACAGAAGACCTGGTTGCCGATCCGCCACTGCTGCTTCGGCGCCGCCTCCGTTGATGCCCGATCCGTGTCTACTCAACTGAAGGTCCTCCATGCCGCTGCTCACCGCCCGGCTCTCCGCACCGCGCCCTGCGCCACACCGGTTCGCTCGTACTGCGCGAAAACCGAAGGCGCAGTGGAGCTGGACGAACAGCTAAAGAAGGATGGAGGCGGCAGCGAAGAAGCCAGCGACAAGTAGGTTTTTTTTCTTAGGGAATAAACTGAGTCAATTAAATGATGGTACGACCGGCGTTTATGGCGAGTCATGACGCATACAGGCGCGAGCGGATGTAACGTTATTCTCTCCGCGTCTCAAACACAGAGGCACAATAATGTAGCTAGTTAACTATCTTAACCGCTAGCAAGACACACACGTGTTGCTTATAGGCAAATTAAACCGAACCCAACACACTTGTATGTAATACACCATAAGAGCACAGCCAGTGGCCTAATAACAGCAGCTACCAACCATGTGGGACTTGTTCATCCTCCGGTGGCCTTGTGCCAAGTAGCTATATAAATACAACTCCTTCAGATACCGGCGGCAACGTAACCCAGAGTTAATCAGGATATTAGTTAGCCTTCACTGGCCTGAAAATTAGGTTAGATGTATGCCCATGTGGAGAGGAAACGCGGCGTGGTGCAGCACTTTTAAAAGTGAAACATCAGAGGGCCTGTTCTCGGGTCGGGGGTGAGGTCCACCTTCATGTTTAAAAGCAGTTAGAAGGTCAAAATAAAGATAAATTCAACCTTAGTACTGTCACAATGGAATCAAACATCTTAAGGATATTTGATTTCTGTCACGCTGTCTGTTAGAAGGATGAGTGATGCCTGGCTGGAGATAACTGAATGGCTTCTAGTGGTTTCTACTGTGACCTCCTACTCACTCAGTGGAGAGGCTGCAGGTCACAGCTGGAGGGGCTCCTCCAGACCACTGACGGTATCCGTTTTCTGTCCTGTACAACGGAACAGTGGCCTGATAGGAAGTGGAAAACAAAAAATATCCAGATTCAGCTTGTGCGTGGCTTCAGCTCAGTTCACGTGACAGTAATAAACATAATATATACAGTAATAAAAATGTAATAAACAGTAGCTATTAAATTGCATGCAAACAATTCGTGCTATTTGCTCTTCTTTTGATAAAGTCTTGAGACATGAATCTTAAGCAGTCTTCCTGTGTAAGTGAAGTGTATATGAAGCTTTTCTGTTAAGTTGTCATAGTATTCAAAGAGTTGTACAAGAGTGTAATGTTTATGTTTTTGTTTTTTTTGTTTTTTAGCAAAAAGCTCAGTACTGATTTTCAGGACAGCTGTCCTGATAAATTAGTGAAGTCTACATCAGTGTGAATTCTTGTCATTGTACTGCAGCTTAGACAAACTCCTTATTTAGATTTATAGCAGAACCAGTTCTGTTCAGCATTTTCAAATTACCCCATTGTTTCAGTTTTCTCTTGACATGAATGAAATTACTGGTGGTTTTGGCAAATACTGATCTCATTCACCATTGTTGGATTCAAATGATCCATATCAGCCAATTCACATTTCAAGTCTTATTCCCCGCAACAGGCTGGCTGTACAGTGACTGCACTCCATGTGTTTCCCTTTGAAGGGAGTTTTTATGATCTCGCTGCTGCCAACATCACTGAGATATTTCCTGACCTAGAAATGACGATACACAAGGACGGGGCGGTGTCATCACTAAGGGGTTGGATTTGCTCTGCCAGTGTAAATACCGCACTGCTGAGTCTGCTGTCACATAAGCAAAGTCCTCTCTGGGTCAGTAGCTTTCCAGCCTCTAATAAGTCTTTCCCACTGAAGGAACTTCCTGAAAAGTGACATATCATGTAGTTTTTGTCACGGGTTCTGCCCCCCCCCCCCATGATTTGGGTCCTGGGACTAAATTTCCACACTTCTCAGGAAGTGATATCAAATGCAAGTTTCAGATACTGTCAGTAAGCAGCCCAGGTCATCCTTAGTATTCAGGAGATGGCTGCATTGAAGAAAAATACAGTGGAAACACAAAGAACCCGGCTTCAAAGCCACAGCATTCTTAAAAGTTCATGGTATGGGAGGCCCCATGCTACAGGTTAGGTTCCTGCAGTAGATCATGGATATGCGCAGGAATGCAAACGCTGTTTGATCCTGTTCTGTAGCTGACACTACGTCACAAAGCCTCCGGGTCAATGCAAGACAAACATCTCTGCACTGAGCCTGTGGTATGTTGAAAACAGAAAACGGGATAAACAAAGCAAGTGTCTTCACCCGAGCATGAAGTGGAGAGTGAATGTGTTCACGTGTTCAGATGCTCAGGATGACACCATGCATGGAAACATAACTGTTCCCAATACTTGGGGTCCGTCCTGTGATTCACATTTCATGGGTCAGAGGAAGAATGGATACATGAGGGATGATGTGTCTCACTGATGGTGACTCGTGAGATAAACCACAGAAGGAAATGTGGTTGATGACTTAACATCCCATTATGTGCACTGAGAAACAGTCTCTGAAATAACATGTAGTGAAATCTCTGCTCTGTTTCCTTTTTTATTTTGAAATTGAGCCAATTGTTGTCATTTTTTTGACACTGTAAGGGTTAGTCGCCAAGCTGTAAACTGAGCTGTATCACGTGGTGTAACTGACAGGAAAACACAGTGCTAGATTTCTGTTACATCAAGGCCTCACAGACATGTTGAACAGTAAGACCTTTCTTGGCTCGCAGCCATTTACCCCAAGCAATTTATAGGATCAGTTACAGCTATGATGGGCAGAGGTAGGTCGGGGTTAATTTATCAAAAACAGACAAATGACTGTTGTGATACACATGACAGAATAGCAAATTGGTGGTAAGCTCTAACATACTGCTTACTGAAACTAAACCTGGTGTTAAGTCACTGCTGTGACCTTGCCAAGGATATACCAACACTCTCAGGCCAGAAAGTTGACAATTACAGCCAGCTTTTGGCAGTGTACTGCTTGGACTTTGAGTTCATGCTATCTGCCATTTACATCTTTTAATGTATGGTAATCTTAGCATGTCTTAGTCCTCAAAGCACCTATGGTTTATACTATTGTTTATGTTCCAGTGTATCCAAAAACATATTTCTTTTGATAATTTTTTTTATTGACATTTATTATCGTTCATATTTCCATACGATGTGTTTCAGATTTTAAACTGAATGTATATGACATATTTGTGCTTGTCACAGATCACAAAATACTTGTACACATATAGAAAAGAAAAGAAAAACTGAAAAAGAACCATGTATGAGTAGGGAGGGATCTTTTCTCTATAACAGAATTATGGATCAGTGAAAATAAAATCAGGCCCTTGTGGTGTTTTATAATTAATACATTTTTCAAAACATGATTTCTAAGCACCATTTTACTGAAATCCAGCTACGAGAGCTGCAGAGGACATAGGGGATATGAGGTAATGAAGTATGTTACTATAGCTAGACCACTGACATGTGAAGTGAGCACTGAGTGCTGTATAAATAATAAAATACTGGCCGTTAATACCATGCTGTGAGCCCACAGAACTGCAACTCTAGAGCAAAAATAGATTTTTAAAACAAAGCTCAGTCTTTACTTTGTATCCAGGAAACTCTGAGTGTTGTGCTCACGCCAATGAGCAGTCAGCCGGAGGCAAATGGACTCAGCCATCTGCCTGTGAAGAGGAAGAGATTTCCAAATGTACAAATGCAGAGAAACAAGGTGTTTTTAGGCTTCATTCACACCTGAGCTGTTTGTGCAGTTTACACACACTCTCTGGTGCATTTGTTCATTTAGTTGAGTTCATGTTGGCCGGCAACAACTGAGAAAATCCAACCACAGGATTATGTGATATGGATATGTGTTAATTCATCCATCTGCCCCGTCATGTGCAGTAAACTGTCTGTCAGTATCTGTGACAGATGAAGTTCACTTGCAGCATGAGTTATTGTCAGGACAAACTTTGTTTTTTTAAATTTTATTTTCAATGAGGTTGTGTGTAACGCTGAGCATGCAGCATAGGTCACTGAAACACCAGAAAATGAGTTACTTGAGTTTAATGTGTTCCCTAAAAGGCAACAGTGGCTCAATGTCTTTGTGTTTGGCCCAGACTTGACTTAACTACAAATATAAACGCAGCCATGTAGTGCTGCTAATACTTAATAGCACTGTACCTGCTTGTCAACAGTGTTAACAACAATGCTGAATGTCCACAAGAAAAAGGAAAAAAGAGATTTGAATAGAAACAAAAAAAAAAGCAACTATTAAAGCTGCCACTTTTTTCTGCCATGGTTAACAGTGTAGTAATTTAAGTACGTTTTAAAAGGAGATATTTGATAAGTGCCCCTTTAATTGCCCAACGACCTCCTAATTTGCCTTCATATTTTCTGCAGTGGCTGCACAAAGTGCTGCCATGTGGCTCTTGCACATTTTAGAGCAGAAAGTGCAACACTCTACAAACACAAACGCACTTCCACGGCTACAGAGAGTATTTTGGTGGTTAATGAGCTTTTCACAAACATTGCAATAATTTCTCAGTCCCACGTGCAGCGGCAGACACTCTTGTGTTTGCACAGGTATATTGATAAGAACTTGTCTCAGGTTTGATGGATGCTTTAAAAAAAAAAAAAAAAAAAAAAAAAAATCCACTCTTAATTCAATATACTTGTAAATGTGTCACGATGCATAAGCACACCTGCACACCGGTTTGCTGGCCGCCTTGTGACTCTGTGGTTCACTTGTTGACTCTGTTGAATGGAAGTGCCGTTTCAGTGACAGATGCCCGGTCGATAACAGTCCCTTTTGAATTAGGCATGCCTGACAGACTGCATTTTAGTCGAACTTGGTTTGTGTGCTCATGTTCAGGCGCGGTTACCTTGGTTGTATGTGGAGTGTTTAGTCTGTGGGGAACAGAAGATGTGCCAAAAGAGAGGGAGTGAAGGCAGGGAGGAGGTGCAGATTGAAATCCTGGAATTTCAAATGCTGATGTGGCCGCTGTACATCTCATGAACCGGCCCTGAGACTTGGATCAGAAGCATTGAATCTGTGCAGTGTGAAGCTTCAGTTTGATAGGCTACACATGGTGATGAGTTTGGCTTTTCATGGAAATTAGTTTTAACATTAAAAGTTGTAATGGATAACATTATTACTGCTAGTCAGGGAAAGAGAAGGACTTTGATTTGATTGGACAGGCATGGGGGGGGTCGTTGAATACGTTTTCATGGCTTCATTACACCCACCAGTGCAACATGATGACACTTATTTGCTCTGTTTTGTAACAACTTCTGCTTGTTCCTTTCATGAGACCTTTTCAAGGGTGTGAAAATCCAACTTGTCTTGAAAACCAAAATATGGATACTGTTATTCTGTGTGAAGCAGAGTTTGCTGCACTGCAGATCGTGCTGCTGTGTCATGGCCAGTGTGTGAACAGGCCACGATGTTGGCTTTATTAATCCAAGAGCTACAGTGGGCTGAGCAGCGTAAAGACAAGAGAATTTGTGGAATTTCGGCCTGGTCTAACGCTGCTCCAGACACGACCGCCAAAACGCGCGAGTGGCCACGTAGTATGTGTTTACATTAATCAAAATATTAGAGATACATGACCAGTCACCATGCACCAATCTGCATTCACTGATGGTAGTATTTAGTGTCAGCTATTGTCTGTATTGAAAGGATTCTTTAATTAACTGGTGTCATCTATTTAATGGTCAACCCATTTCCTACCCTTCTTAGCCCGTGGCTTTGTAAGTGCAAAAGCTGTTAGAGCTGCTTTTCCCATCACATAGTGTATGCAAGTGAATCATGTAGTGGTACGAATACATCAATGGAAGCCAACAGTTTCTGTTAATTGTGCCCACACTGATGGGGTGTGTCCAGTGAACAAAGCGAGTGGTGGCACGTCGGGTTAAAGGAAAAGGTCACTACGGCTCCATGTCTCTGACATTTTGCATGTGGACACACTCTGAATTGCAGCTGTTAGTTGAAACTGCGTTTAAACTTTTTATATTTGGTTTGAGAGTCAAATAAGCCTGAACTGATGCCTCTCTCCTCATGGACATTATGCAAATCATTACAGAGCACTGTACAAAATGTCATTGTAAAGGAAAGATTTGATGCAGGCTGTATCACAGAGGAAGATATAAATTAGTGTAGAACCTGCTATTATATTAATCAATACTGCATAACTCTGATCAAGATTAGACTTACGCTACTAGCAACAGTGGCTAATTTATCCCATCTTTGTACCACTTTAGCTTCGGCTCCATCATTATCTCCCGATTTTCAACTATAAAACATAAGAGTCTCATCAGAGGGAACTGCCAACAGAGAACTGTAAAGTCATATAGTCTGTTTATGCCCAGTGAAGACTTTGATCACTTTGTACAACCAAACACACACACCTCTGTGGCTAATGCTTACACTTGGATTGCATATTTCCAGTATGAGCCACTGACATCCCTCACTAATGTGATAAGACTGTATCAGCAGTTACAGATAAGCTCAGTGTTTACACTGGCATGACAGGTGGGAAAGGGCTTAATTGTGGCTCGTGCTAAAGGGCAATCCTGCTGCATATCAACCATGCCTCCACTGCTGTGACATCATAGTTACTTTGATTTACACTACAACAACAATAACGGTATTTTTTTCCACTTTGCTGCTAATCCAATGTAATTCAGAATCATCTCTGAAGCAAAAAAAGAATAATGGTTCATATACAAAGTGATTTTTAGCAGCAATTACTTCTTTAAGGACTTTCACATTACTGGAAGTGCTGTGTCTTACATGTGTCTTCTCTAACCTAGAAGAAGAAATGCAGGCATCCTGCCAAGTCTGGAGGATTTGCTCTTCTACACAGTTGCAGAAGGTCAAGAGAAGATTCCTGCTCATAAATTTCTCACAGTAAGTCCTTCAGATTCAGTTCAGTTTGGTGGTTTATGCTAATGTCACAGCATTAACTACAAGTACATTAACACCCATCTCAATGGTCACATACCACTGAACTACACAAGCATGAAATGACAACAAGTTTCTCTTTGTTTTTGTTTGTTAGAAGTTTCTGTTCAGAGTTGTTCCTAAATATTCCTTAAGCTTATGTGTATTGATATACATTTATTGTTTTTCTTTAATTCTATTATTTTAGGCACTTAAGGCCACAGGGCTACGCACTGGAGACCCCCGGCTGAAGGAGTGTATGGAAACCCTCAAAGAGACTCTAAAGAAAACATCAGATGGCGTAACATTGGACAGGCACCTGTTCAAGAGGTAAGTCTTGTCATGTCCTGTCTCGTCTGGGTGTTTGATCTCCATCATACACACCTACCATGGTGGCACTATTTTTATTTAATTTTTTTTAATCACATGTACATGTGCTCACTTCAACTTGAACTATATGATGCAGTTTGATGACCATATTTTTTAAAGAGCAAATTCCAACATAACTTAAATGTAGAAATTTGCATATTGCATACATGCAAAAAAGAAAAATATCCATCAAACAGCATTTGGGCAGCAATTCTGTTTTTGTATGAACTATGAACATCTAAAATAAGATTTTATTTCACAGGATAGAAAGATTGAAAACACTGGTTTATGTGAAACTGAGAGGATGGTAAAAGGTGCTTGACACAGAGAAATCTCTAGATCTTAGTCAGTGGGAAACCCCCAACTTCCCTCCTTTCTTCAAAATACAACTAGAAATCAGATAGTAGATTTTAGTCTGAAGGAAGTTAAGCTGTAAGTATTTATTTTCACTTCTAATGTTAGCAGTTTTAAAAGTATTGATATTATATTGTTGTATGGGTAACACATTGAGGTTTAAAGAGGAGTTTATTTTGGGGTTGTTTCTGTGACTGACGCTTATTTCTTGGCTCTAGTAAATCCAAATCTGAGCCTTTGATGATGTCACAGACACTGTCTCCATGGTTTCCCACAGCCAGTTGGTGTGAAAGAAATCATTATCATAAAAAGGCAGATGATTAATAATGATGAAGCTTCTTCATCAATCATCTCTATAAACATTCACAGAAGTTTGTCAGATTTCGAGGTTGCAGACTTGGTTGACAAACTTTTCCTTTAACTGCATGCAGTCACAATGTTTTAGCATGCTATTTGTGGTTTTTGTTCATCAGGTGTGTCCAGAGCAACATTGTCCTGCTCACTCAGGCCTTCCGCAAGAAGTTCGTCATCCCAGACTTCCAGTCCTTCACCTCCCATATTGATGAGCTGTATGAGAATGCCAAAAATCTCTCTGGAGGACAGGTGTGTCCTTAGATCCATGACACTTTTCTTTTCTCTATCAGTGCATCATGATTATTATTTAGCCCATGCAGATTCATTACCATCGGTCTGGTTTCAGTCGGCATTCAGCTGGTGTCAAGGTGTAGATCAGTCGTTTATTACTTATCCAGGATGGAAGCCAGCAGCGTTCTGATCTGATTGAAAACCAAAAGTATCATAGTAGTGTTCGCAGCAGCAGTGTGCTCTCTGCTACTCTCATACACTGGTGTGGAGTTGTCTTTGGCAGCAGCTTTTTGTCTGGTGAGTCACATCATTTTAGGTGCTGGCTAAAAAACGGTTCAGAGAGGGAGCAGCAAAATCATGAAGTAAAAGAAAATTACAGTGAGGTTCCTGCTCTCAGCTGAAAAGCATGTAGCGACTCCATGCACACTGGAGGCGGGACACGGTAGTTCACACCCTCCTGAGGCCGAGAGAAGGGTCTGTAGTCCTTTTCAGAGCAGACATTTTGTCTTGTGGAATCGGAGCAAGCACAGACGGGATTAATAACATTAATGATGGCTGCAGGTCATTGAGGTGAGCCAGTTCCAGGGCTCTGCTATTGTTCATTCACTAGACAAGGCTTACTGGGACACTTAATGGGCCCATAATTAATGTTAATATTTATACGTGTGCTTTCCCAGCTTTGAAAGGTCAAGATGTCGCCAGTGAAGAGGGTGTGTTAGCAAATGAGGAAACCAAGCCAGCATCCACCCACAGCCAGCTGATTTAGAAACCGTTTATTTGTAAATGACCTGCATCCACACCATGAAATATCTTTATCATTGTACTGTGCACGGCTGAAAGACACAGAAGTAAACAGAGCACTTTGTCCTGCAGTAGCTCCTGTGATATGAAGGTCTGAGGGTGGGAGCCTCAGACGAGAAGTTGACCTCTGTCAGTCTTGTTATTGTGTATTGGCGTTAGCTTTCCGCTGTAACATGAGCCTCAGCAGACGTCAGAGATGTAAGGTGAACCGCTGCTGCTGTGCTGACTCTCTGTCAACCGCCTCACCTCTTTCAGGTTGCAGACTACATTCCTCAGCTTGCCAAATTCAACCCTGACCTGTGGGCCGTCTCCCTGTGCACAGTCGACGGACAGAGGTGAGACATTGTTTGTCTGTTTTAAAATCATTATTCACTGTTGCTCAGTTAGGAATCAACCAGATTTTACTATTCAGCTATGTATGTGACAAATAATAAATTCTGAATCTAGACTCATGAGGTGAACCAAATATTTAAAACACTATGATGGTTTTTTTTTTTCATTCTTTTTTTTAATTATTAGCTTAACACTTTAATGTTTGTTGGCTGGACTGCAACGGTGGGTTCGGCCCTATAAACGCAAATATTGTTGACTGAGTGATGAAGTTACATCATTGGTAGTTCTCTTTCAAAATGATTTGAAGCGACCAAGCTGTGTCCCCAACTTGGCATCTCTGTCACTAGATTTAATGACTTAAGACCCCTTTAACAACTTATTTTCCAAAAAAGCATCTATTGACAAATGAAGGGACTTTGACAAAACTTTTCTTAGAAGAGTTGCCAGTATTGCTCCACAAGCATGAGATCGGGCTTTCCCTCCGCCGACACACCACTCTGCTGACTGCACAGTAGCTGATGTGAATGAGCTTCTAACTTTCCCTCTGAGTGATCATGTGCATGTAAATACAGCTGCAATCACAGCTCAGTCTTTGTGATGATTTTGTCAGACGATGTCATGGTTATAAAATCAGGATTTTAGCAGCAGCAGAGCAGCAGCTTGGAAGTTACTATGCGGTCTAAATGGGCAGCGTTTCAGTCACTATTTCAAAGTTGTTCAATTATCTGACAATAGAAACAGAAAGACATGTAAATGAGAAAAGCTTTATTGTGAATTCAGATGTACTAAAATACTGTATATGTGAGCACAGAGAGGAGGAGAGAAGCAAACTGATAAAGGGCTGAAACCAGCTGATACACTAGACTGAATGAAAATACGACACAGTTCAGCCATGTACTTGGTTTTTGACCTGGTCTTGTTTGATTTTCCTCACTTAGTGTTATGATGGCATCTCTTTGCCTCTTGCTGGGTGTTGGTTAAATAATCCCCAAATGGCATTTACATTCAGTGTAATTAACGCTCTCTTTGTGAAGCTTACAATGTCCAATATATGTGTTCAATATTATATATAAATAAAATGTACAGGTTTTGGGTTTCGTAGTAAAAACAAAACTAGCACACTGAAACACTTTTCACAAGTGTAGTGTAATGACTCTGTTCTCTGATATGCAGCTGTAAACGGTGTGTAGATTTTGTTATGTTTGTGTAACAGGAAGTTATAAAGATAACACTAGTACTGAACAGATCATGTAGTTCTGTTCATGCTGTGACACTCAGGATAACAGAGGAGTATTCCTGGAAAACCATAAACTTCATTGACGATCTTCTTAACAAGTGTTTATTTTTTCATATCTCCTCCATGTTTTTTTTTACTCTGTTCTCTGTCATTGTTTATCATCACTGACGTTGCAGCTGCTTTGCCTGCTAAGATAACTTGTTATCTTTTTGTCTTTTGCAGACACACAGTAGGAGACACCAAGGTCCCCTTCTGTCTGCAGTCTTGTGTCAAGCCTCTGAAGTATGCTGTCGCTGTGCACGACCACGGCACAGAGTACGTGCACAGTTTCATTGGAAAGGAGCCCAGTGGCCTGCGCTTTAATAAGCTCTTCCTGAACGAAGATGGTGAGACTTAAGAGTTTTCTTTTTTTCTTCTTGACTTCTTCCCTCTGAAGAACTCATCAGCCCATACACAAAATATAGCAGTGGAGACATGATGATGATGATGGTGATGATGATGATGATGACAGAGGGCTTTGGCAGTGTTTAGGAAGTTAGTGTTTCCTGTAATTGTTAGTATTCAAATGAAAGTGAGGAGTAAAATTGCATCACCGTGTGCAAACTGCCAGTGACGACCTGTTACATCACCTCCTTAAATGTGGACAGTTTATTAGAGGAAAATTGCATGCTGCTCTTCCAGTCCCCCCACCCCCTACCCCCACTACATTTTTTGTATTTTTCCCACATGTATGTAAACTGCTATTGTTGGCTACATTCCCCCATGAACCCATGGACACTAAGAGGGTTAGGGCTAGGGACAGTCTGTCATTACCAACCCAGATAGTGACTCATCAGTGCTCATGGACGGTCTAGATCTAGCACCAGAGAGAGAGAGAGAGAGAGAGAAAGAGAGAGAGAGAGAGAGCGAGAGAGAGAGAGCGAGAGAGAGAACTGTGACTGAGCTGCCAACTGAATGAGTCAGATGCTGACACTGGAAGAATTTGTGGAAATGTTTTTTTAACAGCATTGTGAAAATAAACGTGGTTAGGTTAAACTGAAGATGTGAGTCGCTGCCCATCACATGAATTATTGGATGACTTATATTATATATACTCATCTATGTTACATTTTGATATGAAACAAAATCTTACAATTATCAGGGTCAAGTTGCAGTTTGTTTGTCAGAGGAAATGCCACAATCCCCAGATTGGTGGTTAAACTGCAGCCATCCTGTCATCACATCCTGCGTGGGAGTTTAGTCTTTGCGTTGGCCAGGATGGCCCCATGGCCTCACGTTGTGTAAGGCGATCACACACCAGTGAGGAGCTGTAGGTGATGTGAGAGCTGTACTTGACCTCCTTTAGATCTTGGAGGGAGGAAGGCTTCCTCTCTCATCGTCTCATCAGGGTTTTTCCCGGCTTAAAATGAGGCAGAGGTGGTACCATCCTGATCATGTGTGTATGTGCATGTGTACAGAGGTGTAGTGAAAGCTGAAGAATTTCCCAAAGGACAGTATAAACTATAACAAATTAGCAGACATCATCTTGTGCATTTTTCACAATGTTATGACATTGTAAAGACCAAAGTAAATGATTTAAAATTATAATTATGAATTAAAAAAATAATCGACAGATCAATCAAGAATTAAAATAATCTTTTCTTCAGCCTTACTACACAGCTTTGCCTTTACGTCACATTAAAAATTCACTGTTAGTGTCTCTAGAATTTATTAAATCCATACCAGCTCAATACTTTTGTCATTCTTCCAAAATACAGTGATGGAAAACAAACACTGTCCATAAGTCCGCAACAAAGGACAATGTTTTGGAAATGATTTTTACTGGGACATGATTTTCTGTTGCTGTTGTCTTTAGCTGATAATAATATAAATACACAAACTTTAATTATTCCACGTCTCAGGAGGATTTGTAGTTTAAAACAAGATGAATAAAAAGTGACGTTACAGTAATGTAAATGTTGACTTTGCGTTAAACACTCCTAATGACTGTTCACCTGATTCCGCTCACCTTGACTCCTCGTCCTGTCCTCTGCTCTGACTCTGATCCTCTCCGTCACTGGTTGTACACGACTTTCAGACCCGGCAAATTTAAACATCCTGTCAGTAACATGAATTATTACTTTTTAGCTGCCTGTAATGTCTGCCCTCATGATTCTCCTCCTCATCAATTCGCCTTAAAGTAATGTAGTAGGGATGTAGCGTGAATTTAAGAAACTGGACGTGCTTGAAGAAACAATATTCCCCTGTTGGAACAGCCAGCAAAGATCAGAGCGCCACTGCCTGACACATTCCTGCTGTAGGAATAAGCTCTGAAGTTGCAGCTCTTTTCTTTCTCTTTGACAGTTTTGGCAGCGCCTTTCCCGGTGCACTGTGCTGATTACAATACAACGCCACTACATCAGCATGCCGCAGGTGCAGTTACAAATGACAGAAATCCGGGTGCAACGCTTGTTAGAAAATTGTGACTTCCATAAAGACGCCCATTCAGAGTTTGTCCAGAGCTGGAGGCAGCATGAAATTTAATGTAATTCTCTATGTTGGAAAACCCAGTGTGGGCCAGAGTTTCTACAACAAATGGGAAGAGGAAGTAAACTCCTCTCAGGGTTAGTTATGGAAATGGAAGACAGCTCTGTCTCGGTTTAACTCTCAAGCAGAGGGAATATATCAGAAGTCACTTAACAGCTGACTGATTAACATGAATACACAACTTCACTATATCCTAATTATAATGTTAAAATTTTTTCCTTTTCAAAAAAAAAACCCAAACAAAAAGAAACATCTTTGTCTGCACAGTAGTTGATCCTTTTTGACACTGTGCTACTCAAAGAGACACATTTACATGACTCTGCTGCCTGGACAGAAAAACAGAAATCCCTTATTTTTTGTTCTCAGCAGGATTTGTAATATAGCCACTGTTTTAAGAGTTAGTTCTGGATCTAGGTACAAAGATCAATTTACTTCACACAACATACCAGTGATACGGATATTATTATGAGATTATTATCTGTAGTATCTTGCGTCAGTGTGTGCTCTACATGGATGTGATTGTTATTGTTTGATCTGTCTATAGACGGAGCTCTCAGTCTTTAAACATTTACACTTTGACTCTCTGCAGAGTGTTAACCCAGCTCTTGTTGTTTTGCAGATAAGCCCCACAACCCCATGGTGAATGCTGGCGCTATTGTTTGTACTTCACTGATAAAGGTAAAAGCAGAAGCACTCTCTTTTTTTTCTTCATGTGTGTTTTTAATGTCCAGTCTGTGTGTCATTTCCGCTGAATCCTTAGGTAGAAAATTCCTTGTATGGTGGGTATCACTGAGCCGTTTTATCGAGGAGATAAAATGAAGGTTAAATCAAACACTGGTAGCAGATAAGACTAATTAACTTACTTTTATTTGAACACAATAAAACCCACTCTAGATGACTCACAACACCCAGTCAGAAATCTTTGTAGTTATTATTCTTTGGTGTTGTCACTGCTTCTGTAAGTATAAGACTTGTGTGTCCACATATTTATGACTTTTGACTCAGCTTCAAGTATTTCTAGGTCACTAGCTTAGTCCAATGCCATACGTCTTGTTGCGGTCATTAACACTTGTGCTAATCTATCCTGAAGCGGGCTTAGCCACCCCAGGACACACATTGTCATTGTCCCTGCTGAAAATAACCTGGGCAGAGAGCGAGTCAAACGCAGGTGCACACAGACCTGTGACGGTCTGTTCATGAACATAGACAGGAAGTCAAATGAGATCTCGCCTGACACATCCTCCCTGTCTTTTTTCACCAGAGTTTCGTATCAACTGATCTGAACTTCTCTTAGGTAACTGGGTGTGAAGACAGAATGACAATTAAATGGCTTCATTAGCCACAAAGATAAATCACCCGTCATCCATCAAATCAAACAAGCAGCAGCTCAGTTTCTCTCAAAAAGAAGAAAAGATTAAACCTGGCTTAAACCCCTGGTTTGTTGATTGGTTTTCACATTGGCAGCTGTTGATGATGATCACACTCGCAATAAAAGTTTTTAGTACACACCTTTACTGTTGCTTCTCACAGCTGCAAGACTATATTGCAAATGTTAACTTTTTAGTATCAATCCAATCAACTTCTTCTTCATTTCTTTTCAATTTTTGACACATTATCTGTTTATTGCTACAAAACTGTCAAAATCAAGGGCTGGTATTTGACTGCAGCTTCTTCCAGAGGTGACCTCTGTTATGTCCAGCTTTTGTGCCAAGCACTTAGACTTTGAACTGAATTGAATGACTAATGATGTGCTTCATCCTTGTTGCATTCTCACTGATGTGCTATCAAATGGAGGTGTCATATTAGTTTCTATTTGATTTGAGAATAAGACAACTAGAGAGGGTAATTAAACTGTAGATGGTGTCAACGTCATCCTTTTTATGTATTAAGAAGCATGCTGAAGCATGGGGCCTGTGTGATGGTGATTTTGAGTTTGGGTTTCTTGTACTTATAGGCTACAGATTAGCTCTGTCACAAGTCTCAGGGTGTGGGACCTGTGCGTTTTCAGTGTCCATGTGTTGTTGAAATCCCATTTCCTTTTTAAAATTGAGTTTCTTCACCCGTGCTTCTTGTGCATTATCACCTTGCAAACACAAACCTATTTAACTTGAGTTTACGTTGCCTAATATTATTCTAGTTTAATCTAGATTCTGGTGACAGGGAAATCAGTCAGACACAGGCATTTATCTGCAGATTGTCGCCTTTATAAAGATTGATTAAAGATTGTGCTGTTGTTATACAGTTAAAACAAATATATATGCCGGAGTGAATAGTCGTCAGTGCACAAATCCCATGTTATGATGGTCGTCAAAACAATTACAATACAATACTCTTACAAAACAAAATCGACTTTTGGCTCAGAAGTCAGCAAAGACTGCTAGGAGATTTATATATTGAGGAAAGGCTAGAATAAACAAAAAGGTTAAGTGGAGTAAGTGGTTGTACTCTCTAAATCCAAACAAGGGCCCGGATGTGTGTGTAAACTGCTTTTATTGTGCATTTACAACAAAGATGACAACACAGTTGTCACAGTACATTTTAGTCTGGCATGTTTCTGAAGTCGGCTCCAGAATGGTTAATTTTTAAACAAAGCACTACAAATTTTTCCATCGTGTCGCTCAGCAGCGTTTATGCTTGTGCAGCAAGAGAATAATGGATAATCCAGTGAAGGACCATTAACTGTGAGAAGACATTCTTTTCTTTCTAGTAGTTTTTTATTAAAAACATGCAGAGCACTGGGGACCCTGACAGGAAGAACTCCAAACTGTTTTTTACCAGTATTAAACTGCCCACATTCGTATACAACACTAATATCCGGTTTGTCTTAGCCATGTTTTCATCTGCTCTTTCACCAGTGATGTTAAGAAGCCAACTGTTGCTCCTTTCTGTGATTTTTATTTTATTTTGTTATAGTAAAGTGTACAAGACAATCAGATGCTGTCCTTCAGACATCTTTGTCTCTTTTGCTGCGCAACACTGAAAAGTATGAAATCACAAAATATTCTGTCCAGGATTTCCAGCTGGTTAGCCAGTTAGCATTTAGTGACCTCACATGTGACAAACAGTAGAAAGATATAGAGTGCCGCAGGGATGATGTATTTTTGTAGGCCAAGACGAGATTCTTACATGGGCTTTGGATTATTGCAGAAAATAAACAGCATTTTCTGATCCTGACAGGTTTTGCAGGATCATCTTCACTAATGAACATCACTTCATGATGTTTGAAGCCTAAATACAATCAGCAGAAGTAAAAAGCTAATGCTAGGCTATAAACCAACGACACCACGGTCACATGACTTCAGCGTCACCACCATCAAACTTCACCTTGTAGTGTGATTTAGCTCTGACCTCTTCTACAAAAGCCTTTCCTCTTGGCTGTAAAGGTGGACTGGTGAGTATATCGGGTTTCATAATCAGCGTGATGACGTTTAACGTCCTCGACAACCTCTGTAGTCTCATTTAGTCACTTGTTAGCAACCAACCTTTTTAACAGACGTAAAAGCTTCAAGAAATCAGGACTGGAGTACTTACTGACTGATTCTATGTCGTAGAATAAAACATGAAAACATCTTGAACTTGTTTTAACCACAGACCTTATTTCAGGCCTCTAATTAAAAACCTGTGAATAAAACCCAGAGACTTAAGGATGCGGGAACCAGAAGTGCTAGAATACTAAATAATTTATGGGTTTTAGGATTCATTCCTGCAGCACTCTATAGAGCTTAGAGTGAATTGTGTTAAATGAAACATGATCCGAGTGATCACAGACAGCAGTGAGTAAGTTGGCTTCTTAAATAGTTCAACATTTTGGGAAATACACATACTTGCTTTCTCTCAGAAAAGAAAACTGATACCAATGTCATGCTGGTGCGTCCAAGCTGCACCCATCAGTATTTTTATGTCAGCAACTGGATGAAATCTGTCTTGGATGTTAAAGGTTTGCGACACAATACCAGATGACAAAGAATTACCACTCGACTCTGCAGCTTCCTTGTCTCTACATAACATCTCAGGTTCGAGCCAGGAACACAATTCCAAATGAATGTTAATGTTACCTTGTAGGCAACTCTTTGATCAAAAGTTGCATACGGTCATATTGTGCTCATAGTGCTGTTTGGAGTCTGGATGTGTTTAGCTAGTTGGTGAGTGGGTTTTGGTCTCTGTACAGGCATGATGGTACCAAACCTGGCAACCTCACTATAACAACAAGACAAAGAAGCAAGAAACACTTGGTTGCTGTGGTTGTTTCCCAAGAAATAGTTCCAACACATTACCACAAATTATAGTTTTAATATTTCTGTTTATGTACAGTTAGGCCCTGCTTGCAGCCTTTACGTTAAAATAGCTAAGCATGTCTGCACTCCAACTGTTTGCACACACATGAGAAAGTGTGTAAGCATTTTTACTAAAATGTTGAACTGTTGTTTAAACATGGCCGCTAGTGGTGCGAGCAGATGTACACTGGGCTAAGATGAAGCAGAAGGTCATCCCCTTCAGGAAATCTCCCCTTTCTGCTCTCATACATACTCTCAAATATCATATCCAGCCTCGCAATAGCTCTACTTCTATACTTGCATTAGTCAAGTAAAACAGGTTGTCCAACATTTTTCCTATTGATTTATGATGCAGGTTGTACAAAAAGCAACATGTGGAGAATTGTATGTACAGGTCATTCTTTCATCACACAGCAAACTGTTTACTGAGCCACATAAATCACACCCAAACACCAGAGACGATCACCTCACATTTGTTGAGACGATATTGTGTGTGTCTGTGTCCACATCCGCTCACCATTGTCACCTGTGTCTCAATGTGTTGTTTTTGTTTTTCTTAACTGAAGCTCAAATGTCAAGCTATTGGTGGGGTTGCCCTCTTAGCTTTGACCTCGGTGGGGAAAACTATGGGCTGGTTGCCCCAAAACACTGTTGTTACATGGTGCTTGAAGGCTACATGTTGTTGCTGTTTTTGTATGTTGTTGCATATTTTCCAGACGTAGGAACTGTGGGAAATAATGACTGCTGCTGCAGGTCAAATGACGTTGGTAATTTTTTCTTCCTTTTCCATATCTATCTCCTCGCACTCTCCCCATCCCCCTGATCCTCCCTCTTCTCTCTCTCCTCCAATCAGCTCTGTAGAAACCCCATTCAGTGACTCTTTAACACCTCCATCAGTGTCACTTATGTTTTTTTCTTCTGCACAGTAAAGTGTAGAAGTTGAAATGTACGTCAGTCACACATGAAGCATTAGCCTTTTTTCTTTCTTTTTTTTTTTTTTTTTATGTAAAGTTAAAAACCATCCAAAACATAAACAGTTCAGTATTTTGAATTCATGTGAAATGCTATAGCACTTTAAATGTGCATGCGTGTCCATTTTTTCTCTTCTGCTGTGTTTTCTCTGTGGTAATAGGCAGCATCATCTAGCTTGTGACTTGATAAATGTACACTGAGCTACAAGCTGTGAATTTTATTCTCAGAGGAAGAACATTCCTCCCTCCTCTCCTTCCCTCCCCACTGTTTTTGGCCGACAGGCTCTTTGCACAGATGACTCGTGTTCACCTACAGTATACACACACACACACACCTGCACACCCGCATTATGGTAACCCATAATACAAACTTGCCTGCATACACCCACATTTCTGTGGAGCCATACTTTATGTAGAAATACACACAGTGAGAGTTGTTATGGTGTATTCTAGTTTTCCCTCTTTCAGATATGAATTAATACTGAAAAATATATTTATATTTGGAATCAGTGAGATGTACTGGTGAGACATGTTTTTCTTTAACTGGCTAAACTGGTAATTCACATGTCTACTAAATCTCCCTTTAACTCCAAAAGACTTGCCTCTTTGTCACCTATTTGCAAGCCAATCTTATTAATATTCTGTACTTGTATAATTCTCTGGCAAAGCTCATGTGATTTGATTTTATTTGTAATAATAGTCACATCTTCTAATTCTGTAGTTTTAATTTGTCAGCAGTAGTCTTATCATTTTAGTGTTACCTTTATGATGCTGTGCTTATCCTCTGCAACATGTCTCGGTGAACGAAGGCAGCTAACCCCGTGTTCTTTCGTTCTGTCCTCAGCAAGGTGAAGGCAACGCAGAAAAATTTGACTATGTAAGTATAAGAAGTCACACACTGAGTTAACTGTTTCTTTGTGAAAGAGACAAGTGATCAATATAGATATTATACGTTATGTTTGTGAACTGACTATAGTCCTGTTTTCTCTTTATACTTCTTTTCCCTAAGTTCATAAGCTGTGTTCCAGTCCCATATTACACACAAATTATAAGCAGGTTTTGAATGTGTTCACTCTGGAAAGGTCCTTTAAAAACAGTCAGTCAGTCAGTTATCGAAATCAATATGGCCAAGTGCAATATCCAGATCGCAGGAGCTGTAGTTTTTTTGATAAAATTAAAATGTGTCGCAACAGACAGTAAAATGAAGTGTTGAGCTGATACGCAGATGCTGTGACCTACAAATCATACTCTTCAGATGTTTGTTTTATACAGGCTCTAACAAAAAGCACATCATCATCTTTTATGTATATGTTTCCAGTGAAAATGAAATTTAAAAATGAGCACTCCAACTGTAATCGTGACTCATAATATTAATATCGGAAAAAATTATTGCAATATGATTTTTTTTGTATATCATTCAGCATTAGTAGATTTTTTTCCCAGGGTGCAATTTGCAAAGAAAAAGGAAGAGTGTCTCATCGCTTTTTTGTTCTGTTTTGTATAGAAATTTACAAAAGGGCCCACTAAGACAATTAGTATATGGCGTACTATATACATTGAGTATGTAGTGTGGAGTTTGGACACACTGAATATTTCATTAATAATAACATTAGCATCAGTTTACTATGACACTATATTTCATGCTGTTTATGATCAGTTTGTAGTATGAAATGGGGGCACAGCTATTGTAAGTGTAGAAATGCTCTCCAGACACTTTGACACCACACAGGCCACCAACTATCCACAGAATTTAACCTCGTACCATGAAGCTCTATCAATCATGTCGTCACTCTTAACTCTCCTCCTGTTTTCCCTCCAGGTCATGAACTTTCTGAAAAACATGGCAGGAAACGAGTATGTGGGTTTCAGCAATGCCACGTGAGTTCCCTCTAAAACTTAAATCTTTTAAATCTGTTCTTTAGAGTTGCTACATCCATTTTTTCAATCGCCAGAGGACCAGAAAACTGGTCCAAGGTGATGTGCTCCAATACTTGTGAATGTGAAACTACGGCCAGGCACAATCTCACAGGTGTTCTCAGTTCCTCCAGTTTGAATTACATGCTGTCATGTCACAATTTTAATAGTAATCAGTTAGTTAGTTGTTCCACCCTAACAGATGCAACAAAGCTCTGTGCACACAATCTGTACACACCTACATGTTAAGTGAAAACATGTGTGTTAACTGTTGCTATGGTGTGTACACCATAGCAGAGAGCAGTTTAACATGTGCATTATGTTGCCATGTTTGATCTTTACCTGCCTCTATCACACCTTTTACCCGGCCCTGTAGTTTACATATAGTTGCATTCACACACAAGAAGCCCAGCAGGAGCTAGAGATCATACCTAAGCCTCTTTCTAAAGGTCCATATTTGACACTTTTATTTGAAGTGTTGATAATATCGTTTTAAGAACCAAAAACCATCTCAGTGTAGTTTTACATCTCCTCTCTCAGGCTTCTCTCTGGAGCTCTAGTAACAACAGGCCGGTGAGCCAATCAGAAGAAAGTAGGCTCTGAGCCTCTATTCTGATTGACTGACTGTTTTCTGAGTGATCGAATAAAATTATAGCAGATTTCAGGTAAAAACTCAGAGAAACCAAATCCTGCAAGGTTGGATGGTGGGTCCAGATGGGCGGGGCATTGGGCGTGGCTGAGAGCGCTGACTGCCTTGTTGTGACATCACAAAGTTACAGAAGTCCTGATGGCTGGTTTTAAGGCTCAGTTTCTGAATACAGGCTGTGTGCATTTCTCTGTGGACTGAGAACTTTAATACTTTCACAGTATTAATAAAGAACCTAGATCCGCTTTATAATCAAACAACACATGGACATTACCTTTTTATGCAATATGGGACCTTTTAAAAACAGTTTCCCAGTCATCACTGCTTAAATAAAGCCAGGCTTTAAAACTGTCTCTGCTTAGTTGATGTGACTGTTCAAAAGCAAAGTATTCCTTACACAAAGATTGTGACACAAATGAATGAAACCAGAGCTAATGGTGAGGCCGGTCAGTTCAGTCAGAACAGAGGCTGCACAGATACGTTATTGGAATAATGTGTGCAGTATGGTCGTACACAGCAGGTTAAAGTCTTTTAAATTGTAAACTTTCTCAGTTTGATTGGCGTTAGCTACCTGGCTAAAAAGTAAAGTGGTTATTTTCTCAATTGATTTGTAATTGACTTTATATTTAGGATGAGGTTTGGAGCTGGCATCTGTGCCGTAAAGGTCACTTGCATGTGCATGAGTGATGATGACACCACATGCTAACAATGTTTCTGTAAAAAGACCAAGTCCTGGGTCTCACGTTGCAGTTTGATCACATGGTAGCATGAGATCTCTGGTTGAACAGTACACATGAGGGGTGGGGTGATGAAATTCCGACACACACACACACACACACACACACACACACACACACACACAGTGCAAACATTTCCTTCCTCCATGTAATGGGAGTGCTCTGTTCTTTGTGCGACAGATTCCAGTCGGAGCGTGAGTCAGGGGACAGGAACTTTGCCATCGGCTACTACCTGAAAGAAAAAAAGGTTTGACTTTGGATGAGTCACACTTGATTGATGACTTTTTTGACTTTTCACTCTCTCTCTCTCCCTATCTCTCCCTCTCTTTCTCTCTCTCTCTCTCTCTCTCTCTCTCTCTCTCCCCACGTATCATTAGATTTTTCTAATGTTTTCAGATTGTATGTGTTGAGCAGCTCAGAGATAAGACCGGGGGTTGGCTCTGTATCTGGTTTACATTTAAGGGTTGATCCAGAAGGGAGGGACACAAGGGAAGTCAGAGTGTAATGATGCAGGGTGAAGCTATTACAATAAGCTTTGATGTATTTTTTTTAAAACAAATCTCTCGATGAGTCATGCATAAACTATATTTGTTACTTTTTAAATAAAATTTCATGTTGTAAAACACAAAATTACAGCTGCTTAACTTTTTGTGGTAGTTGATATATGTTCATGTGTTCATCTGTGTGTTGTTTCTCTGCAGTGTTTCCCAGAGGGGACAGACATGACATCTGTGCTGGACTTCTACTTTCAAGTGAGTGGAGCAGTGATTTATTTTTTATTTATTATTTCTTTTTATTATTAATTTTTTTTCAGTTTTCAGCTCATATTATTTTTAACAGCAGATTATTGTTTTGCTTTTTGTTTCTTCTCTTCCTCTGTTTTTGTTGATTTTGTCCCTGAGTGACAGATCCTGTTCCTACTTCTCTACCAATATTGGTCACATCTCCCTTTATTCAGTTTTTTAACACCTTTACTTCTGTTAATGCTACAAATAGTTTCTTAACTATAAACACGTGGCAAATTAAAGGAAAACCCAACATGTCTTAGTGAGGTGTTGTTTCCACCATGAGCCTCCAGTAGCACTTAAATGCTCTTTATCACAGATTCTTCAGGCCTCTGACTCTGTACAGGATGAATGAATGAACACCATTCACACAAAGACAAACAAATAATAAAGAAGAAAAACAAGCAAGGAACAGAAGTGGGAGAATAAGAACAACATGAATGTACACACCCCTCCCAATCTGAACAACTGCAATCACTGACAAATTGTCATGCACTGACACAGCAGTATGTTAAATTAAATGCATGTATTCTTGCTTTAAAAAATAATGATTTTATGTACATTTTAAACAATATCAAAGACAAACATCCTTCTTCTAAAAATATATTCTCTTGTTTGGTGTTTGGATGATGGTGTTGGAGTCTCAAAAGGATTTAGATGTGGTCATTACTGCAGCTGCACCATTTAATTCACATAGTTTTCATCGAACCATTCATTGAGCCCTTGTGCTCTGTACGGAAGCTGCATTTTCACTTAATTTGTTGCTTGTTGTCACCTCTGCCGCCACTGTACCGTCATTTTCACCTTGCTCACGTCAGACTTGACTCTCTGTGCTGAAAATTTTAATAGAGTAATGATACAAACTGTCCTTTATGTGACCCCTCCCCCAGCTTTGTTCCATTGAGGTGACCTGTGAGAGCGCCAGCGTCATGGCAGCCACCCTGGCTAACGGTGGGATCTGCCCAATCACGGGTGAGCGCGTGCTGAGCCCAGAGGCGGTGAGGAACACCCTGAGTCTGATGCACTCCTGCGGCATGTACGACTTCTCAGGACAGTTCGCCTTCCACGTAAGTAGAAGACACATTTTCACAAGATGGCGAGTAAGAGCTGATGTGGTCGAGTAGGGACAGATATTTTAAGTAGGAAAGACTCAAAGAGGTGAAGTGAAGCAGTACCATTACACTGATGAGACACTAATAGGCCTCAGATGGAGAACATAATAAGTTTATACATAAATTAGGCATAGATTTACAAACAGTCAATCCGCTCTTGTACGTCCTTATTGGTTCCAGGTGAGACGACCTCATGTCAAACTTGATGCTCGTCTCATTGTTTACCTCTAGGAGGAATTAGCATGATTAAGCTCAGGCTGTACAACCCACATAATGTCATGGCCCAGTGGAGTCATGTTGTACATGTACATCTAATAAGTCTTTGAAATGATCTAAAAATACTGTTGAAACATTTTGTACATAGAAAACTGATCAAGTCTTGATACAAGCAGATTATACCTCCACAATACTGAGGAGCACATAATGTGCCTTGGCACAGCAAAGCTGTCGTGTCACATGGTCTGTCTGAGCTGAGGTGTTTGTTGTGATAAGACTGTTTATTTTAATGAGACACGTCTTAATGACAGAAGTGCTGAGAGATCGAGTGACTTGTGAGCAGCTTCAGCCTTTCACTTTCTCATGATATCGATCATATCTCCAACGGCAGAAAGTGAGAGTACATATCTACAGTGTTCATGTGCTCATTCATTTTCGTTCATTCTGTTCGAGTTGGATTTTGGAAACAAGGGACTGGTCGAAATGAAGCCTGAACTTCAAACTAAATAAAGATGATTGAAAGAAAAACTGAAATTATTCAGTTATGTACACTTTGCAAAGATTCTTCAGTATTTAAATCACAGAAGAAAACAGGAGGCATGTTCCTGAGGAATTCTGCTAAAAATCAGCTTGTTCCGATTATTGTTGACTTGTTTCCATTTTGAGCTTTGCGTTGTTGCCTGCTGATACTGCAGACACACACAGCCGATCTTCCATTATGTAACCCGTCTGTTTTCCCTGTTGTAGGTCGGTCTGCCGGCCAAGTCTGGAGTAGCGGGCGGGATCTTGCTGGTTGTACCCAACGTGATGGGCATCATGTGCTGGTCACCTCCACTGGACAAGCTGGGCAACTCTGTCAGAGGAATACAGTTCTGCACGGTATGAACAGGAGATCACTGCAGAGTGAAAACATGATCAGAGCCCCGACTAAGAATAACTGCACCAACAATTTTTATTTATTTATTTATTTTATACACACCAGAGCTCAAATAAAATCCTAGTAGCACAAGACAGTTTTTGTTAGAGCTGAAAATGTTTTCTTTGTGTTCATGTTGATGCTTTACATTAATAATGCATCACTATGTGCTAAGTTGTTACGGACTGTATCTCAAATGACACAGTCACTCAGTGCCTCAAGATCCAAGGAAAATATCTGCTTTGTCTGAATGTACAACACGTAAAGGCCCAGGTGGAAGTTTTTACCTTTGAAAATATAACTTTCATATTAGTGAATAGCACAGTGTCAGAATCACCATATTGAGTGTTTTCTAAACCAGTGGTGTAAATAGATTTATTTATAAATATGTGTTACACTTAACAAACAAAAATGCATCATGGGTAAAAAAAAAAAAGGCTATTAATGATTGGAAATTGTGCAAGAGTGTCCTTGAGTGTTCCTGGCTGGAATACTTTCAGAGTAACTGGACCTGCTTAATCAGTAGGTGATGCTTGACTAATGATTACCTGAAGACCAGATAAGTTCTCAGTAAACACATCCGCCTCTGCCGCTCATGTAATTAGATTACTTATTTCCTATTTGTCTCTTCTTTTTCCTTTTTTCTTTTAAAGGCAACATGTGCTCATGTGCTTTTCAACTATCAGTCATCAGGAAAAATGTCAACTTTAACAGCGTAGAGTAAATTCATGTGTTCATCTTTTCGTTCCAGGACCTCGTGGAACTTTTCAACTTCCACAACTACGACAACCTGAGACACTTTGCCAAGAAGCACGACCCTCGCAGAGAAGGAGGGGACCAGCGGGTAAGGACGCACAGCACCGTGTTGTGAGGGGACAAAGAACCAAACACGACACACATTTCTCTCATCAGATACACTACTGATACCATCTCAAGAACGTGGGTGACGCTGCGGTCCCTGCTGATTTCTAGCTGATATTTAGCTCCATAACTGTAGAGTACACCTGAAGGGAAAAACATACAATGTCAGATGAAGAGCAAAACAGGGCAGTCCTCATCCTCTTTTCTCCTCAATCTGTTTGTGCTGCCTCTGTCTGAATCCCCTGCTGGTGTTTTTCTTTCTAGTCGGGTCCTTTTCTAAAGTGGATTTTTCACTTTGCAGCAACACACAAAAGAAGCTAAATTAACTAAATGTGTGTGTAACAAAAAGTTCTTTGGTGCATCAGCTAACATTAACCAAAGTCCCACGCTAATGAAAAGTTGTTTCTCACAATATGTTACAGCAAACACACAAAGACACAAAACACATACACAACCACAGAGGAAGTGAGACTAATTTGTTATCCGTGTCAATTGAAACAGCAGCTCTCCTTCGGACCCATGGATTACGAGAGCCTCCAACAAGAGCTAGCTCTGAAAGCCCCTCTGTGGAAAAAGGTGTCCCCCACTGAGTCGCACCAGGACAGCTCTACCACTGTAGTCTATAGGATGGACACTGTCAGCGAGTGAAACTTAAAAAAAAAAAAAAAGGAGCACTTGTCCCGCACACCCCCACCTCACCTGATCTCTCGCAGCAGCACCACCATCTTTCCTTGCCCTTTGATATTTATATATAAATTATGTAGAGGATTATTTATTGCTTGTGAAGCAGTTACTGTGTGGACGGACTGGGAAGCTTCTTTTGTTTGTGTCTGTGTTGGAGAAATGGGACGAGTTACTGCTTGTTTGTTTTTACTCTGAATTCCAGATGAACTTGTAGCCTCCACCTGGTTGTTGCCTTAGCGTGTGTGTAGGATCTGATGTACAGTGTACAGGTTGTGCTCTTGTTACATCTCACCCCATTTATTGCAATGTTATTTTGTTTTGGGTTTTTTTTTGTGTTTTGTTTTTTTCATTTCAACAGAATCCTATTTAAAATGTAGGCTAAGGGTTGATTTGAGATTCTGTTTTATTTTATTTCTATTTTGACAAAAGGAAAAAAAAGAATGATGTATGAGTGTGTTTGCATGTGTGGAGCTTCAGTGCAGCCAGTCTTTAGACCAACAGTCTCCACATCCACGGTCAGACTGCTAATGATTGCTTACTGTAGCTCACACTGAGGCCCCAGAGATTAGCACATTAAAGCAGATGCTGATGTACTGTAGGAGATGATCACAATGTGACATTGTGCGTCTTAGGATTTTACTAATGGGAAGTGTTGGGTCAAAGGAGAATATTGTTAACATATCAGTTAGCTGTGAACGCTCGGGCTTTGGCTGAAATTTTTTAAAAATGAGCCCTGACTTCTGAAGGGATTTTAATAATGCAGGGTTTTGTTTTTGTTTTTTGCTTTTCTAATTAATGATGGGCAAAGGCGTTTTCGCACTACTGAATCATTAGAATCAGTTCATTCAAAAGATTTGTTTAAAAGATTCATTCAACAAATGGTTAAGTGCTTCACTGAAGCGCAGACTGTGTTCCCACACACGAAACTGATCGGTCATTGGTGCATCTCAAATATTTCCCTATACATATCAGTCTGGGTAATGTCATACATCTGCAGTTCAAGGTCAATGTTGTCGAATCTTTGAAGCTTAAAGTCAGCTGTGCATTTGTTGTCTTGAACAGACCTCATTCCTCCTGTGAACGAATGACTTGAATCACTCAGTGAGTTTATACCTGCACGTTTGCTCACAGCTGACTTGTTTCAGGAAGTGATTCAGTTCAGTTCGTTCTCACAAAAGATTAGTTCTCTTGAACAAAACCTTCACAAACAACACTACAGTATTTCCAATCTCACATGCTGGACTTTGAAAGGAAAAATCAACACAAAAACTGAGCGCCTGTCACTGTAGGGCAAGGCAAGTTTATTTATATAGCACATTTCAACAAGGCAATTCAAAGTGCTTTACATAGAGCTTAAAAAGCATCAAGACAGAATATGAGAGCAACACAAGTAGAAAGACATTTAAATACAAATAAAAAGTGTTGAATAAGACAGATAAAACTGTAGCTCAAAGACAGACATGATCCTCGCCGACAGATGTTTGCATTAGAATAAAGGCAGACCACTGCGATAAATGGAAATCCCACATTAAAGTCAGTTGATCTGCAAAACATGTTGCAGGAGTAAAACTGTACACTTGTATGTGCTGGAATTATTTTTAATAGTAAATTCTAAATTGAATAACTTTGAAATATAACATTGTTTGTGCACCCTCCATATCTTTATTGATGGAGTACAAAACAGACATTGGAGTCCTGAGAACTTGGACCTAAAAACATAATCAGGGTTGAGAAACAGTTGATGTACATTGTGCTGACTGAACTGGAAGTTCTGTTTTACCACGGTTTCTATTTTCAATATGCCAGTATTTGTGATTATGTTGTGGTTGATACAACACAAGCAAATAAAGGTTTGCTCAGCCAAAGGAGAGAGGTGAGGTGACTAGAACAACAGGCTGTTTGTAAGGCTCCTGGTGGAGACTCGTTTGACCCGATAGTCCTCATTTACCTGTCAGACTGTCAGGAGCAACGACCTCGGTGGACTGGCTGCAGCGGCTGAGCTGCTGTGGAGTTTGGATGAAAAAATGTGTGTGGGTGGCTGATTGTTTGTTTTTGATTTGTGTGTACACTCAGTATTGCATCGCGTGATGGGGGGTGGAGGGTGTTGTTTGTTACAGCAGTAAGGGCCCGTGCTGTGAGCAGCAGGTGACTGCTGCATCCAGGCTGTTTTCACTGTCTGTTTACACTGCGCACAGAAATATGGTTGTGTTGACACAGGTCGCCTCAGTCTGGAGATTAAGCTGCTCACTACAGAAATGGAGAGCAGTGATCTATATGTTGACCTGTCCAGAGTGTGTCCCACCTCTCACCCAGAGTCAGCTGGGATTGGCTACAGCGCCACCACCACCCACCACCACACACACTTCTGTGGTACTGATTTAAATCAACACAGAATAGCAGTTGTGTAAACATCCAATTCTACATTTTCAGTCAATCATGAAAGCGCAGGCACAGAAACTCATGTATGATATTGGCAAATTACAAAGAATGGCCAGCTCTGTCAGCAGAGGAAGATGATATTAAATGGATGTTATCAAATTATTTTAGAAGCATCAAGTCCACTGGTCCAGAAATGTTTATGTTTACTGCTGTGAATATTCCTTACTAAAAACACATAAGGTTCGAACCCTTCAAAGACATATTTTTTGCGCATTATGTCCAGCAGAGTGCAAACAACATCACAAGAGTTATAACTACTTGTACAGGTGCTCATGGATGCATTTTTTGAGATGTGCCCTCAGGGTGTTATGGATCTGGAGTGGTAGGCTAGGCTAACTGTAGCTTACTTATAACCTTGAGGTTCTGACTGACTACTGACCAAAACACAAAGTATTTCCAATCGGAGCTCGGAGTGACACTCGCTCTCTGTGCAGCAGAGCTGGGTTGTGAACTCACTGCCATCATTTCTGCACAGTTGTTGAATTATCTGCTCGTTTCAGCTTGACCTGTGTTTCACCTTCAGTCAGTGACAGTGACGAAGTGTCCGTCATACGGTCGCCTCAGTGCTGCTCTTTCACAATTGAATGTCTGTTTATTTTTACAGTTTGATTACATAATCAAATGTATGACTATTGGTTGACACCCCCACTGCAGATTGAGTGTCGGCATGCAAACTCACACAGAACATGTATCCAGTGTTACTCTTAAACTAAGGTTATTCAAACTTGTTTCAGTAGACATAACTTACTGAATTTGTGAATGTACATAGCAGCAGGTGTATATAGCTTTTAGGTGTGTGTCTGCACATGAGTGATGACTCTCAGCAGCAGAACTGAGTGTGTGTGTGTTGAATTTACACTTAAGACGTTCCGAATTTATGGTATTATCTCCTCCAGGAAATAGAAAGACTTGCACATGAATGTCATGTCAGCAGATGCCTTAGATGTCGCTCTATTGTGACTGTGCTAGGGGGAAGGGGGGGGGGATTTATCTGTTTGTTACTCAATCATTGTTGAAACTGTACAACTGGTGTGTGGTGTTTATCAGTGGATTTGACTCCAAGTGATAGATGCCAGAGCCAATAATACCCCGTTACTACTCTGTCATGTTGTTGAGTGAAGTATTTTATTTATTTTATTATAAGTCATGGACGTCTGTTATTGTTTTTTTGTTTGTTTTTTTCGGTTTTCAAGTTTCTGCTCTTTATTGTGTGGAGGTACAAGAAGCCTTTTTCATACTCCTGCTGTGTTTTCCACAGTATAAGTGGAGTTTGTCTGTCGGCTACTTTGAATGATTTTATTCATATTCCTGTTACTTCATGCTAAAGTTTGCAGTGGACTTCTAGAAAGTACTGACAGTGGGACAGTTAAAGTTATAATCCTTAAGATTTTCAATATATCAGACACTGTTTGATACACATTAAAAAGCCAGCAGATCAGTGCTGGAAGCAGAAGATGCTGCTTCTCATCTTCTGCTTCCAGTACTGACCTGCTGCATGTAGATTCACAGTAACCAGGTTACTGCAGTGCATGGAAACCAGCGTCACCTGGATTCTCTGAGTGACCACGTTGCTGTAAATGCAATAACTGCCAGCAACTGAGTCAGACTGAAGAAGTGGCACATGCATCCATCGCATGTAATTTGTCACATTATGATGTTGTTCAGATGAGAACAAAACATGTCACAATACAACATATTAGTATATGAAGACATTAAAACTAGTAACAACAATCTTAAGAATTACAACTTTAAATGTACAATTATACTATGATGATGGATGTGCTTAAATGCAGCACAGTTAAACAGTGATGTCATTATGATTTTCTACATGATGATGAAGTCAGCTTCATTATGGTTTAGGTATTGTCATGGCCACAGTTTGTGGGATCACCTCAGATGTGATTTTAGTTTCTCATCTCAGTCTCAACCTTTTTTTTTTTTTTTTTCTGACCAGTCAGTCATAAAATGTGCGTGAAGGGAATCAGTCTCCTTTGTGACAATGTGCAAGTCTTTATTTCTTTGCTGCTACAGGGTATTCCTCCCCACCAGCACCACCAGCACCCCTGGCCCCAAATCTAAAACCCAGTGCCTGCATGTCTACGAGACTGGACCAGAGCAGCTCTGACATGAGACTGGCTCGACCTGATCGCTGATCTGATTTGTTCCACTTTGGTAAATGGCGTCAGTGGTGCTGGAGGGTCAATGAGCTGTGTTACTTGAAGTTTGTGATCGGTAAAACTTTTCTTACTCCTCAAAGTCTGATATTACTCTGCAGAAGGGCTTTTGAATGCAGTAATGAGTGTTTCCATTCAAATCATCACATTTTCATGTATGTTTTTTTTTCTCTTTGAATTCTCATCTCCCCCTTGCATGCTTATTTGTGTCTGATTTGATGAATGTCTTTTTAATCCCATGTTGTATGTTCATTTCATTTTTCTTTTCACATGTCTTTATTTATGTTGATTTGTGTCTTGGACATACATTTTATCCCTTATGACATTGAAATTGCATATAAATTTAAAAATCTATCACTACCATTGTTATTTGGTGACCTTGGAATTGTAAGGTTCTCTAATGTCCCGGTCCGATATTAGATATTTATATGTCGTTTTTAAAACGTCTCTTTTTGCCAAAAAATTTATTGTTGAGATTGAGAAAATACAATTTTACATGTTAAATTAAAATAAATTCCTCAAACCTGCAGTGGATGAAACCGTACAGTTCCAAGCTCATGACTGATGACTGTTAAACTTCTCTTTGTTTTGATTTTTCTCTGTCCACATGGTTGTAAATCTGTAAAGTCTCCATAAACTCATGAACTGTCCTGTCTGCTTGGAGAAGACATGAACTCGTCTTCCTCGTCTTTTGTTTTTTTTTTCTTGGCTGTGACGAACTTGCAGACTCGACAGTGACAGTGGTGTTAAGATTTTTGTTGCCTTGGTGTCCCTTGTATAAAATCCAATAAAGCACTGTTCTCTTCTCTAAAATCTTTCTCTGCGCCCGCAACTGTTCTTCAGCCACCTCCACCTTTTCCTCTAGAGACTGATGCTCCTGTTGTTTTGATTGCCCCGCTCCTTCACCCCGGTAGTTGTATTGACATTGAGTAGTTACAAGAATTTAGCAGCGGTAAATAAAGGATCATTGTGTGTATTTAAGCACCTGAAAATTTTACCTATGAATATTGAATCTTGAATATAGATATGAGGAAGAAGGCAATAATCAATGTTATAAATACATGAATTTTTAAAGGAATAGCTAGACACTTTGTTTTATAATTCACTCTTTATGTTTAATCCTGACCAAAACCAAATTGTTTGCTGTTATACAGCAAATTATTTTTACACGTCTGTTTTTGTACAGATTAAATAACATGTTAATTGATGAGCATTATACATGCTGGTAGGTGAGTTTTGTTACTGATAGACAGAACCAGCCTAGCTGCGTGTTATGTTTCCAGTCTTTGTGCTAAGCTAAGCTAACCAGCTACTGGCTGTAGGTACATATATAACATACAGATATGAGAGTAGCATCAATCTTCTCAACATTCACCAGAAAGTGAATAAGCATATTTCCCTATTTGTCAAATTGTTCCTTTAATACTCACAAACTCTGCTCACCTGGTTTGATCAGAAACCAAAGAACCAACCGCCTGTATCGTCAGATTCTGGTTCCAATGTTGCTAAATCCTGATTGGTGCACAGTGTGTTATTTTTACTGAACCCCGCCCACTTTAAACCAGTGAGAAGAGCACAGTGAGGAAAAATAAAAACACAAATCTCTCAAGACTTCAGAAAAGCATAAGCAGCAGCTTCATTTTTGTGTTTCATTAATGTTTCGAGAGAAACAAACTCATTCATGATTCGAACAGCACTTGATGATCACATAGCAGTTCATACTTTTGTTACTTAGTCTCATGGACCAACAGAATGGTTTGATACTATCATGGTTTGAAAAAAAGCCTCGTCATTCAACACCTAAGGAGCCAGTCAGCATGCAGCATGCTCAGACCAAGATCTAATAATGCTGGTGATTGACTGTTAATTTACAGAAACATGTAAAGTACCAAAATTAAAGTCAAATACAGTGGAAAGTCAATAAAAGAGGAAAATTATAAACATACTGCTGACAGTGATACAGTGCAGTCCAACCAGTATCTGTAGCATTTACAAACTGTCTACTGCACACACACTGACCCACATCAGTTTACATACAAATACTGGCTGTTATTAATCAGTGTCAGCACAGTTACTGAGAGTTAAAAACATGAGCTGTAACTTCAGCACAATATAACTCATTTAACAATATGAACGGAACTTTCCTGTGACACAAAGTTGAAGCTTGAGAGGAAAATTTGTGGTCGGCCCTTTACAGAAATGGACAAGAAATTCTCAAAAGAAATTTCCCTAAAACTGAAAGGAAAGACATTATGCTAAATGAAATAAAAAATTCTAAGGATATAGAACTAACCACAGAGGGAAAACCTCACCCTCAGTCTAACCTGAACAGGGACAGAGGAACATGAGCCCTAAACTTTTGCTTTGGTGGTTTGTGTGGCTCTGTGTTGTAATACATAGGTCTCGTTTCAGAGCCAGATTTTTCTTCCTACGGCCGTGAAGGCCTCAGACCAGAGCGAGGCTTTTATTTTGGTGAAACGATGCTCCGTAATAGTTTGGTTCTTTGGTCCTTGCTGTCATTTCATAAAAGAGTAACTGAACTCTAGACTGAAAATCAGGGCTCTGCTGCCCCCTGGTTCACCTCTGAGTGATGTTGCCATATATGTCACCCATAATAATCACATATATAAATCCTCTGGAAATATGAAGATATAAGTTTATAACATATATGAAATACCCATAGTAAAAAATATATATTTGCAATCATTAGAAATATCTGATACATTTTTATATGGTGTAACATGTTCCAACCATATATGTATGTGATATAGATATATATTTACTGTATATATTCAAGTTTATTAAAACTTTTAAAAAAATTTTTGGGCAACAGTTTTTTCCGCTGGTTCCAGCTTGATAGCAAACTGAATATCTTTGGTCGACCAAACGAGCTATTTAAACAAGTTCACTTTGGGAAAATATACATAAATATAAAAAAAAAAAAATCATCAGATGTCCGCTTTTCTTTCCCTGCTAACTTCAAATTGTTTTCCACCTTTACTATCCTGAGCTGATTGATGGTATCATGCACAAATCAGTGTCATAAAGGAAGTAAAATGAATTTGGGGATTTTAAAACATCCCTGTAAACCTTCATAATCCTGCAAACCCTCATTCTACACATCACTTATAGGTCCATATAGTCTAAAGGCAGATGTCCATGTGTTGTTTGATTATAAAGCAGGTTTAGCTTCTATATTAATACTGTGAAAGTATCAAAGCCTCAGTCCACAGAGAAATGCACACAGCCTGTATTCAGAAACTGAGCCTTAAACAAAATAATGGACATTTATCACTATTTTAATCAAGGGAATAATCTGCAGATGAATTGACACGCAGGTAAAAGTTAACTGTAAATCTGAGACACCGCTAAAAGTGTCATATAGTCTTTCAGATACTTTCTACTGGTATTTTAAATCTTTTTTCCCGATGTTCCTTCGTATGAATTGAAATCTTAAGGTTTTTGCTTAAAGGAAATGATTCATTGCTGTGTGATGGTAAGTCTGACTGATGCAGGGATCACTCATGTTGTTGTTGAATTGTTTTCATAATTGTGTAGATGTAACTTCACACACAATTAAATCACAATTAAATAAGGACTAGTTTCAGAGGAAGTGATTCATTTTCTTTGACATGGTGTAACAGCAGTGAAAGTGGAGACTCTGTGGTCCTTCTGCAAATGTTCTCTGTTTGTCTCTGTCTCTGTCCACAGGTCAAGTCTGTGATCAACCTGCTGTTTGCTGCTTACACCGGAGACGTGTCTGCCCTGAGGAGGTGAGCGGCTCACACTCACTCCTCTCACACTGCTAATGTGCCCAGAGGTCAACACGGGGTTATGTCACTTTTCTTTAAGAGTTCTTCATGGTGCTTTCCTCTCTCAGCTGCATGAGATCTCTAGTGGCAGCAAGAGGAACCTTTGAAAGAACTGTTAAATTGGTGAAAGTGTAAAATCTGGGATTTAGAATACGTCTCTGTTTCAGCCTTAATCTGTGATAATGGCTCATAAAACTGTTGTTTTATCAAGAAGGTTATTTAAATGTTTTTTTTATAAAGTTAGTTGTTTATTTGTGTGTGTGTGTGTGTGTGTGTGTGTGTGTGTGTGTGTGTGTGTAGGTTTGCACTGTCATCCATGGACATGGAGCAGAGGGACTATGACTCCAGAACAGCCCTCCATGTGGCAGCAGCTGAAGGTAACACACACACACACACACACACACACACACACACACACACACACACACTCGTTTCGTTTTAGGGAGATTTTTCATGGCATGAAAAACATGACTTCACAGTGTGACACAATAATGGTGTTTCAGACAATAGTGTTCCTGCAGCTTGGCAGCAACACTTTGGGGGAGGGCTCTTTCCTGTTGTTTGTTTTTTTCCTGGTATTTCCGCTTTTTACTGGATGGAGACAGTAGAGAGTGAAAGGCAGGAAGAGAGGGGGGATGACCTGCAGCAGTGGCTGGATTCACACCCAGGCCGCTGCGATAAGGACTGAGCCCTGTTAATTATACACAGATTCCCAGGTGAGCTAGCAGGGGGGCGCTCAGGCTCTTTCCTGTTTCAACCATAGCAATGCCTGGGTGCACGGAGAAATTGTTTTCCCAGTTGAGTGTGGAAGAACTGCAGTGGTCTGAACGGAGCCCTGACCTCAACCCCCATCCAACACCTCTGGGATGAAGTTGAACTTGCCCAGCCTGAACCTGACTGTGAGCCAGGCCTCATCACCCAACATCAGTGTTGGACCTCACTGATGCTTCTGTGTCAGAACCCGAAGAAAATCCCTACAGCAGGTTCAGCGTCGGAAATGAGAAACGTGGAGGCTGTTAAAGCAGCAGATTAATGAATATGGTTTTGGAAATGGAAAAACATCGTGGTTGGTTGTAAAACTGCTTTGTCAGAGAGGTGTCCTTATCTGAAATGATTTTGTGCCACTTTTGCGTGACAGTGTTTGAAGTATCTGTTGTGTGTGTGTGTGTGTGTGTGTGTGTGTGTGTGTGTGTGTGTATATGTGTTCATGCATGTCTGCTAATATATTTCTGACATCTGCTCTGCTTCCAGGGCACACAGAGGTGGTCCGCTTCCTGCTGGAGGCTTGCAAGGTGAACCCAGTACCCAGAGACAGGTGAGTCTCTGTCCTCAATCTCCTCAATGACTTGCTCTTTTCTGTAGAATCATTTTTACATGAGGCCATGTCTGCAGCATGCACCTCATCCTTTGATGGAGGAGGAGTCTTGTTGTCCCACCCTCCCTCTTTCTTTTTATCGATGTGGGTCCAACATTCCCAATCACACCGTTATAGATTTACTTCCTATTGTACATTTCATGCAGCCACTAATTCATGACATGACAATGTAAAAATCAACTTGCACACACCTGAAACTTGCTTGAGTAATCTATGTAATATAAACTGTAATGTATATTCTGAAGGCCTCATTAGTTCTAACACCAGAGGACAGTTTTATTACCAGCAGCGAGAAAAGTGTTTGTGTGGAGCAGCTCACTGTCAAACAACTAGTGTAAAGTGTCCACAGGATCAAAACATGGAAACAAGTCAAACTGATCCATTAGCATCACCAGTATGTACATGTGTAACTAGAAGAAAGTTCACTCTCATTTATTTTGTAGTTCTTGACTTTGTTTCCTGTTTAATGTGATTATTGGTTAAAAGTACAAAAGGTAAGTTATGAAGCAGATTCAGTCTCTGAGGTGACCTGGATCACCAACACACACACACACACACACACACACACACACAAAAACAGGCAGATTCTCCATGATTTAAAGTGGATGAACGATGCTTTTATCATTCACATAGAGCAGCTACGATTAAGAGACACAGGGAAGACTTCCATTGTTTGAGATGTGTTGTAACGATGTTTCTCCTGCACAGATGGGAGAACACGCCGATGGATGAAGCGGTGCACTTCGGCCACCACGACGTGGTCACCATCCTGCAGCAGTACCATGACAAATACAGCCCCCCTGCCCGGGCCGATGACAAGGAGAGCGCTGAGAAGAGCCTGGACAGCCTGCTGTAGACCTGCTGCACACATCCACTGTAACCTTGTGCTTCTCTGGAATAGCTCTGAATATCAGTGCTGAGTTAGTTATTTGCTTTTCTCTGTTGCCGTGTTTCATCTGCTCCAGCTGTATATCACTGCTCTGCTTCATCTCACCTCCGTCATAATGTAGAGTGTGTTGTGTGTGTGTGTGTGTGTGTGTGTGTGTGTGTGTGTGTGTGTGTGTGTGAGAGAGCCTCATCAATACTGTTTAAACAAATGATATAACAACATTTAAATATCTGTAATGCAATGTTTAGTTTATTCAGTATATTACTCCTGCAGTCTGTCCCAGTGTGGTAGTTTAGTTACAGTACAGTTCTGTTTATACTCTTCTCTACCTGGTAATATTTTGGTAATACTCTGACTGTATTAGTTCTGTGAGATAGTGAGGTGTTTGCTATAAATTGTATGATGTGTCTGATTGTGTAAATGTGTAAAAAAAAAAAAAAAAGTACCAGGCATCGTGCTAACGCTGCAGTTATGTGCCTGTTGGATCTCCTCATTACCTGCATCTGTTCTCATCTCATCCTGCCGACTGACGCCAGCTCGGCAGCAGGTTTCATGAGGCTTCACGTCTCCTCTGAAGTCACGGACAGATTGTATTCTGAATGTATTTATCAGTGGCAACACGTGCAATAGAAGCAGTGAGTATTTATTTCACAGGGAGACTTTTCTAGCGTGTTATCTGTTTCCATGGTGATGAAGGCACATTGATTTTTGTTTATTTTTGTTGGCATAGTTACATTTTTCTGTAGATGTTTCATGGGTTTGTAAACTTGACAAAGAATGCTGATAATATGATGTTGATGATGTTGATAAGCAGGTGGGTCGTCTGCTCTCCGCCCCACATCCTCCATCTCTTCCCATCAACAATGTCAGCAACTATATTATAATATATTTTTCTGTGGTTTTATTACAGGCTGCTGCTGTTGGGGTTTTAAAATGTTGACCGTGACCAATAACAATATGAAGGATCAGATATTTCCAATGCAATAGATTTTAGATTTCATTCAGACCTAATCCAAATCGAGGTCTATGAATGTACTGTAGGAATATACGTAATTCTGCCAGAAGGTCAAAGAGTCAAAGGTAAAATTTAACACATACTTTAAATGATGGAAATTGGTTAAATAATTTAAATTGATTTAAAAAAAAAAAAAAGAAAAGGTGATATATGTTAATTGCAGTGAGGTGATTAAAAAATTAAAACTCTTAATGCTACTTTCTCATCTTTAACCTGCTCTTTTCACTTTTCAGCTCAGATCCGTAGCAGATATCCGATCATTTATTTCACATTTTTGTTGTTGCTTGTATGATAATGAGAGAAGTTTGCCTAAAATACATGGCTGCTTTCTGATACATTACACATGTGCAACAAGTGTTGAACTAATTTCGTCCAGGAATTCAGGGACAGTCACTGACATACGACGGACCAAAGACTGAATGGATCATTCCCTTATAATCTGAACTCCTCCTTCTTTGTCATTCTTTTTTAATCCAAGTGGTATGTATCGTATGTAAAAGAGCATTAATGCCACCCAGTTATTAACCAAAGAGTGCCCACTCTCATTTCTGCCATCACACACACACACCCTGACACATCGTTCCCTGGACTCTCTGACCCCTTCTCTCTGTCATATGTGACCAGGAAAACTGATAGTTGAGTGTTGTTCTGGTCAACAAGACCAACACGCTCACAATGTCAGCGCTGATAGCAGGTATAATGTTTGATGTTAGTGTGTTAGCATGCTACAACTTACAAATGAACACTAAACACACGGAGCAGCTGAGCTTGATGGGAATGTGTTTCAGGTATTTGGTCAGAAATAGAACCTCATGGTGACTTTGGAGTCAACAGGGTTCAACCTCTGGGGACCGTGTCGTTACAACATTTCACTGCAATCCATCCAATGAGTGCGATATTTCAGACTGGAATGACCAACATTGCCCTCATGACTGAGAAAATATGGAAATTCAGAAAGTATTTAATGGGCCAATATGTTTTTATTTTAGTTTTTAACCAAAGTACAGTACATTCATATTTATAATACAGATATTTAGATTGGAATCTGCATTTTGTGTTTTTCACGTAATCATAAATGTAAATACAGGCTCGTTTGGCTCCTGTGTATTTGTTCAAGTTGTGTCAGACTCCATCAGGTGTAGTGAAGCCTGAGGGTGAGGCTCGTTGGCAGTTATTTATTTGATCAGCTGTTTATAAGTAATTAAAAATAAAGTGTTAAAATTTTGCAAGAAATGTTAATGATTAAAATCACTCTTGTGATACATATATGGTCATTTATATGTTTGACTCAACAGGCAAATCATTAGTTACTGTACCTATTTAAGTGCTGAAAATATGGTCAAGGACCACAATATAAAATGATATATATTTCAGTGGATGTAATGTAGCTCTTTCACTTAATGAATATCTCTTTTCACTTTAACTGTGCATTGATTTCTAAAATGATTTTTCTGCATTTTCCATCACTGAAAACTTGTGATTTGCTGGATTAATGAGGAGGCTGGTGTCTCAGTTTCCCTCCCGGAGACATGAGACCGCTGAACGTGTTTGTCCTTTTCTCTGTATAAATAAAATTCTGAGTACAGGATCAGTACTGTATGATGCAGATGTTATTTCTTTTGCCAGTGGAACGTTTTCAAATGTTTATTTTAATAAACAAAAGTTTTAAAAAATAATTTACTGTACAGCATCGTCATTCTTTCCCATAGTAGCAGGATTTTCCTCTTTAACTTCTGACAGGCAGCCACAAAGTTTGTGCACACATTTAACAAAAACAAACAAAAAAAAAACAGATTTGTTTCCCAACCCACATCTTAACATTACCACTACACTTATATAGACAAATTCAGTTGAAGTGAGTTGTTGTGTCTTGCCTTGACATCAAGAGGGCAGGAGAGCTCGGTAGACTCAAGAGATCGTAGAAGAGATCCTGAATCACTTGATCCTGCATCTACAAGTGAAGAAAAGATTTTGTTTTAATTAACTGCAGAGTTTAAGCTTTAAAGGGACTTCAGGAAAATTTGTTTGTAGTAAAATTTCAAACTCACACTTGTGTCTGGGTCAGTGTCCATGTATGTGTCCATGTGTGTCTCCTGAGGTGGAGGGGAAGGTGGTGTAGGATCTCTGTAGACAAAAAAAAAACACAATGTTTTACTGTACAGCAGCAAACAATGCAGAATTGTCAAATATTTGTGACGCACAGCATTTACTCCTGATGTTTTTTGGATTATTCATTATTGTCTTACTTACGCTGAACAAGTGTGATTTCTTCTAACGTAGCCATTCATGTTTTTAGGTGCCTCCTTTTCTGCATGAACAGAGGTCATTAGAGGTCATTACAGGGCTCATGTTCAATCGAGAACAGTATGCTTCTAATAATATGACACAGACTTACAGTACACTGGATAATCTATGCAGTTGTAATAGCAACATTAACATTATAAATCTATAAGTCAGTACAAGTTGGAGAGTGTGAGGAGCTTCAAATCAGCACATTGTTATGCAGTACTGGTTGACAGTATGTTAGACAATATGTTTCTGCAGGAACACATAAATAACAATCACCATCCTGAAACTAATTCCTGTTTGTCTATTGTTGCACTCTGTGAATAGAGTGAGCTGATTCTCAGCGTGAAGTAAGTTAAGAGACAATACCAGGGATGCTGCAGTAGCGTCCAAAGGCAGCGTCTCTGTGGATGTCTGGGTAAAGATAGAGCAGAGGATTCCTGGTCATGTTCTCCTCAGACTTCAGACTGTAGAGGTAAATAATGTCTGGCAGAGACAGGACCGTCAGCTCCGTCTTGGTGTAGGGCTCTACTGAATGCACATGGGTCTCTATAGAGGAAACATGTACACAGGGAAACATAAGCAAACATGAGAAGACAAGTTCCTAACGTGTGATTTTGAAATAATTTCATTCATCACAGGACAGATGACTGGAGGCAGCAGCAGTCAGCAGTTCTCACTTCATGGTGGTTTGTTCGGGCTTTTCTTATCTTACACCGTGTCTACACAGACGGCAGAGCTGACTGAGCAAACTCCGGCTTTGATTTGTCATCACAGTGTGAAAGTGCTGTTTGTCTTACTTTGTCCAAGTGTTATTAAAAAAGGCTTTTCCACAAGAACCAAAAGTACGGGCTTTGAAAAACCTGTATCATTTCAACTCTTTTCTGAAGGCGTTTTGAGTTTTCCTGTACAGAAACATACCACCGTTGGTGTGTTCCACCCAGCTGAAGGTGATGGCTCCGTCTTTGTTGCTCTCGCTAAAGCGCAGCAGAAAGGTCCCAGTCGGTTTTTCCTGCAACAGGCTCCGTGTTGACTTCCTGCTCACGAACCCCATGATGTACCTGAAAACCCCCGAGCACAATACAACAAGAGGTTAGTGAACTGGGAAGCATAATGACTTCATCCTCATCCACATTCCCAAATAATAATACTGAGAAGGCACTGTTGTTGTTTTAGTGGCCACATGTGGATCACTGTCTCATTATTAATGTGGTAATTATTTGTGGATGACACAACAACACACAGTAAAGATGTGTCTTACCCATTTTGCCAAAGATCCACCAAATGTCTTTTGATCAAATCGAGGATCCCGTTGATCCAAATCCAGGCACATTCATTCTGCCAGAGGGAAGTAAAGGCAAGATGTGAAGAACATACAGACACACACACACACACAGACGTCCAACAGGTTACAGTATGGACCTTGCTCAATATTCACCTTAGAGAACTTGCTCCAATGAATGAGACCATCAGGCTCGTCTGTGAAGAAACAGTTACATAAAAAATGTCACAAAAATCACATGAACTCTGAAACAGAGAAAGTGACACATCATCTTTATATTTTCTATTATTGCACCGTTTCATTCAAGAACATGAAATCCTGTTCACTGACTGACTGAATCCAACTGATGAACGTTAACTCAAGAGAGGATCGATGTCGCTCATGTCTGTGTGGTAAGTATGAAGCTATAGCTAACACCTGGTTAGCTTAGCATAAAGACTTGAAATTGGCTGGGGGGGAACAGCTAGCCTGGCTCCTTCCAAAGGTAACAGAATCTGTCTATTAGCAGATCTGAAGCTAAGCTAAGCTAACAGGCTGCTGACTGTAGCTTCATATTTATCGTACAGACGTGTCAATCTTCTCATCTAACTCTCAACAAGAAGGCTAATAATGGTATTTTCCAAAATGTCAAACATTTACTTTAACATCCACAGAAGTCAACACACTTTACAACTCGCACTGTCTCCAATACTAATAAGAATTTTCTCATTAAAATTTGCTCTAAGAATTGACTCAGATCAACATTTCTAACAAAGGGTGAACTCCAGCTACCTCTAGAAAGTAGCATGGCTCAGTTCAATGGGAGAAGCAGCCAAATACTCACCCATGAGTTTGTCTCTTAGCATGGAGAGCTGGTTTTCATCAAGTTCTCGTTTGCCGACAGACAGAAACTGCCAGCTGAGAACCTGTGACAGCTGCTGCCAGGTGAGTGGAGGAGGGTCGACAAACAATGACAGGTCCTAAAGAATAAAATAAGAGTTTTAAGATGTTTTTTTTCCAGTGACAAAAGACACCAACACAGTGTGATCTTGACCACGAGTTTGAGACTAGAAACACTTATTCAGCACAATAAGAAGAAAGAAAATGGTAGTACCTGTATATGAAAAAATTAAAGACAACACTAAAAAATATCAAATATAGAAGGAAGCGAGTGTTTGGTGCAATTTGAACATGTCTTATTTGCTGTGTGATAGCTTTACCTTCGGCTCGCTGGAAGACAGTATGTTGCACCACATGACAGAGGCCCAGGCACTGGGGATCTGATTGGTACTGGAGATGATGACCATTGGCAGGGAGCTGGCCTGAACCAACACAAGAGAAGAAGACCTTTCAATGAACTGCCTGGCTACCATTTTTCTCTGACATCCACCAATATTTTAAGTTAAAGGGCAGAGAACATCGTCTTTACTGCTTCACTGAAGTTGAAAATGAATGACTATAATTTAAATGATATGTTGGCTCACCTCGATGTGACAGCTCAGTCCAGCATGCTGAAACACTGTCACAAACTTAATGATGTGAAGTTCTTCGGTGACTCCCAGGCGACTCTGATTTTAATAAACACAAAATCTATCATTTATAAAATGTGATACTGCAAATGCTTATTTACACATCCAGCAGATACAGATTAATGTGGGTTTTAACATACTGACTTAAAAGTCAGGAACTGCATTCAGTAGGTCATATAATGTGTAGGTGATATAATGAAAAAGGCACAAAAATGTAATGATATACGTAATGACTTATGTAACTGTGGATGACAAAGGTTACGTTTCAATGCAAGATATTCTTTTCTTTTTGCACCAAGAGGTATGTATATGCAAACACAATCACTTTCATACCAATGAATGACACGTTACATTAGAGCTTCTAGTGGGGTTTAATGTCAGCCACAGCCAGTAGGTGGTGACCGATACACAGAGGATCAAGTGTTTACACCTACAAATGACAGTTGATATAAATATTTCCTCTCACCTGACATGAACCTTTGGTTCTTGCTTTTTTTTCCTTGACTGACTGAAAAAAAAAATGTAAATGTCAAAGTATTATACTGTACAATAGTTATTTGAGTCAAGTGATGTATGAATTATATTACACATATTCATGAAATAAAAAAATATATGTTTGTTGTTTGATCAATGACAGAATAAACAAATGTTTCAGCTCATCAGTTTGTGGTTTCATACCATGTGAGTGAATTCTGCCACCAGGCCTCCACCAGGAGGCTCCACATCCAGCACCTTACTGTTATCCCTGTTGAAATCAAAGTGACGGAACCTACAAAAACATCAGACCAGAGTGAGTCTATGGCCAAAAATTAATTAAGCATGAAGTATGATCATATAAATAATGGAAGACTTTACATTTCAGTTTTTCTAACTGTTTTGAGAACCCTTTACTTACCCATTTTCAGTTGTGGTTTCTTCAACATCCCTGATTTTTTGGAAATAAAGGATACAAAAAGATTTTATCAGAAAACACAAACAAATAAAACAATTAAAATTTTAAAAAGGCCAAAGTCTTTCTTTGACTTACTTGTCAAATACAGGTTTGACTTTGAGCAGACACTTGAATTCAGGGAGGTTTGCCAAGAACCTGACAAGACAAGACACAGATACTGAAAATCACTCCCTCACTTCATTTCCAGTCACCTCTCCATTAAATACCCCCAAAAATGTTTTTAGAAATTTAATATGCTTCATCTGTGTGATACTGTTGAGCACGTACAGCTCCAAGGCTTGTATTTTGCAGTTTATTGGTGAAGCATTGATTGTTTAAGACATAATGAAGGGGCGCACATTTCAAGCTAGGTTTAGTATATGGTACTTAAAAGATTAAAGCTACTTGATCTTGGCGTGGGAAGCATTTTGTAGTTCTTACAGTAAGCACAGTTAATTTAGAAAATAATAACATTACAATCAGAGTAATTTAACAGAAGAGGCACTAACTGCAGATGAATTGTAGTAACTCTTCCTGCAGCACAATACATTACTTGATTAGCAAACACATTCAGACCTACTGTGCATAAAATAAAACCTTATCTCTTGTAAAGTGAGTAAACTGAACTCACTCCACGGTTCTGTGTTGGCTACTTACCGAACTGCCGCTGTGAACCGCACCCCGGTCTTAAGTATTAGAGGTCGCTGTGGCAGATTCGTCATGACAGGTTGTCTTTCAACCACTAGAGCACTGCAATACAAGACCACAACAAAACATGTTTACAATATAAAAGTGTGTGTGTGAGTTTGTACTGTATATAACAGAGGAGTCCTGATGTCACGTCTCACCTTGAAAGAAGTTTTGTGAGCAGGGACAGTGCAGATTTCTCAGTTTCTTGATGGAGGCTGTAGGCATCGTTGCAGTTGTATTTCTTGTTCTGGTCATGTAGTTTCTGCAGCTGTTGGCGGACTTGTATTAGCACCTCGGCTACAGCTGTGAACCTGCACATAGAGCACACATAACAAATACTTTGTCATTATGCCTTGAGTGTGACAGCTGGGACAAAAAGACATTTTGTTAAATACACAGAAAGTATCCTCCTCAACATGAAACGTGAAAAGCCGATGCAGCACTGCGGAAGTTCTTACCTCATCTGGAGGTGGTCCAGACAGGTGTCGACTGGACCTCCAATGCAGGCCATCTGCTGCCTACGTTTCCACTCAGGCAGCTCCACATCAGTGAGAGCCGCAACTATCTGCTCGGCCTGTTTTAAAATCTTCACTATCTGCTGCAGCACCACCTGCAGAAAACAAAACAACACAACAGGCATTATGTATGTGAGGAGGATCTCTCATTAAGCTGCTTCAACAGTGACCTTACTAATAATGTAGAGACTGTTGTAGCTTACAATCATCATATCAAGCTTTTTATCAATCAATTATCAATGACTTCAACATTTATCTATTTTATAAAATAATTTTTTTGCTCAAGGAGAAAATTAATGGAAGAAAAAAAAATGCTTCCCCAAATACCCAAAGAACTGCTTTTCACAGATACTGTAGGTATGCTGCAAAATAATTGCTTAAAGGTCCCATATAGTATAAAGGTAGATGTCAATATATTGTTTAAATATAAAGCAGGTCTAAGTTCTATATTAATACTGTGAAAGTAAGTTCTCAGTCCTCAGAGAAATGCACACAGCCTGTATTCAGAAACTGAGCCTTAAAACCAGCCGTCAGGACGTCTGTAACTTTGTGATGTCACAACAAATCAGTTACTACCCTCAGTCATGTCTGAAACCCCGCCCACCTGGACCCACCATCCAACCTTGTAGGATTTGGTTTCTTTTTTGATTTTGTTTACCTGAAGTTTGCAATATTTTTATTGGATCAGAAGAGAGGCTCAGAGCCTCCTCTCTTCTGATTGGTTCACTGACCTGTTGTTAGCCTGAGAGAGTAGATGTAAATCTACACTGAGATGGTTTTTGGTTCTTAAAACCACAAATATATCTTCTTATGGATCAACGTTTCAAATAAAACACAGGGAACCTTTAAAACATAAAAGTGCTATGTCAACAACAACTCACCAAAGATGTTTCTACTGTACCTGCTTTGTTTGACTGATAAAATTGGCTTGCTTAAGGCATTCCTCTTTCACAGCAGCTTGGGACTGGGCCAATCCAATACACTTCTCTACTGATAGTGACAAAAGAGATAGAAAAAAAAATGAAGCATGAACTCACACCAAACCTATCATCTGTTTCTTTATGTCTCCTACCACACCTTCGCTTTTCCAGGTCTTCAGTATGTAGTCATGGTTTTCATATAGGTTCTCCAGTGACTTCATTTCCTTCTTTACCTCCTGCATTAGAGTTAAAGTTCACAGATTTAGAAATAATAAAGTATACCACTAACAAACCAGCAAGCACCTGTGCAATCAAAAAAAGACCAAATGAATTTACCAAAGTCTGCCTTTTCAGGTCATTGACTCCGTTGTCCAGCTCTCTCCATTTCTGATCCACAGTTGGACCGTCACCACCCTGATAAAAACAAAGATATGTCTTTCACTCTTTTCTTGTTATTGGGGTGTGGTGGAGATTCTTACAAACATAAAAAATTACATAAGAAATAGCAGACTCACAATTCTTTTTTGACAGAGTGTATCAGAATTGCAGAAAAATGTTAGAGACCGCTAGGGGTATGATATGCATCTGCACAGCACTTGATTGAAATGAAATACAAAGTTCATTGTGACAACTGATATTTAAGCAATATCACCTGAGAGGGAGTGATGTTGTACTGAATATGAGTATGGCTGTGATTCGGTCATAAGTTCAAGGCTGCAGACCGTGTTGATATTCAGTACAGCATCACAACCTCGAGTGTGATATTGTTTCTATACAACAGTTCTACAAGCGCCATATTAGCTAACAGTAGCTAATAAGAAACAACAGATTATGATTGTTTAAATCATCATTTATTTGGTTACACCAACACAAATAGTTCTGCAACTTCACTGGTACTGGACTGTTGCTAAGCAACACAAACATTTTCCTGACTTATATGAGTGCATCTGGATGTGTGCGCTGAAGTATCCAGGCTTCTTCCCTTCATCCTTATCTGACCATACATCATTTAATTCAAATGTTATTTCTATCTATCTTTCTATCTATATATCTATTAGTGAGTTTGTTACACTCTAAGATAGATAACATCCGTTAATGTAAATCTGATTAACGGTTAATAGAACGTAATAGTGATTAAGTGATACATGATGTTAAAAGTCCCAGTGCTGTTATACTCTATATCCACTGATGGAATGACTCGTCAATCAGATAACTTGGTTGGAACTAACTGTTGTACCTGCTGTATAACGTGTCATTTTACCTGTGTCTTAGAGGCTGAATTCAGGATTCTCTTTTCCTCGCGTAGGCATTCAGAGAGTATGACGGCCAAGTTCAGTGGCACATCCTTAAAGTTTTTCTAAGTTAAAGAAAACAACAAAACAAGAAAAAGTTTTAAATAACAAGTACAGTACAGCTGAGGATGCTCTCAGAAAGAAACATCATCTCAAATGTAGCACTGCATTCAAATGTTTCCCTACCAACAGGTAGTCCCTCATCCCTTGAAAATCAGGTCCTGGCAAAATGTAGCTCAGCTGGACAGACTGGTTCCACTGTTTATCCAAATAGAAGATGAGTGTACAGAAGCAAACACTTGCTTTTTTTTCATCCACAGCAGCCGAATCCCTAACAAGGAGAAACATACTTTGTTTAAAAATAATTCAACATCAAAACTGACTAGTATGACAAAGTTATTCTATCTTCAAATTTAAAGGAACGCCTCTAACAGGAGGGGACATCTATGAGTCTGTGTCTTGGACAGTAATTGTTAGGGGAAGTGAGGGAGAAGAAAAAAGAGAAGGAGAAACGAGATTGAGATGGATATAGCTTGGGGCTATGTCATGTATGTGGTTGTGGTCAATGATTTGTAACCTGGGTAACCACATTTATTTGCTCCAGTTTCTTTTCCATTATTATTATTCTAATTATTATTGCTATTATTAATAATTATCATTATTACATAGTAATTCAATACTGGAAAAGGTGTGTGTGTGTGTGTGTGTATAATAAATATATCATATTTCAGGAGGGGGCAAATAACCCAGTAGAGGGTCCATAGAGTCCCGTTTTTCCCCACTCTTTTTCACACTGCATTGTAATTAGAAATTTGTAATTAGGTAATTTAATTAAGAACAATTTAGGCAGTAAAATGCACTAAACCCACTAAAAGCTGACAAAATAGAGACTATCACAACTGTCACTGCTGCCTGTGTCCCCGTCCACACCTTTCAAAGCCAAGCATCATGCAGTAGACTGCCTCTCTTACCAGTCCAGCTCCTCTATGCACACGCACAGGCAGTGGCGGATGTGTCTGGGGAATTTTCTCTCATACAGCTCACTCAACCAGCCCTGGACTAGGTTCAGACGCAGCAGCTCCTGCCACTGTGCCATCTGCAATTACGCAACAAAAGCAGTCAACACGCAGCACTGAGAGAAAGCGGGCTTTTCTGTCTCTGGCAGTTATATGCGACATATCATAAAGTTTCGGATTAACAGAAATCATGACAAAAACGGCCAATTCAAGTTTCTTCATTTTCTTGGTTACCAGTGTGACGAGCCTCGTACCATCTGATTGGTTGTCTGAAAAGGACATGAAATGAAGAAAGCATAGACTTCCTGACAAGTTCAAACATAATCATCGCGAAGTGTCGGAGCGGGCGCAAAAGAAATAAAAAAAAAAACAAAACAACTATGTGCACACACATCTTAAAGTTTTCAGAAATTTGGAAGATGGTTACAGACAGCGTCAAGGCTTTAATTGCAACACTTCCATAACAATAAGTGTTGTGAAAGACGGATGCCCGGTCCTTCTTTAAGTTTTCCATCATTTTCCCATTAACTGGCAAACCGGAAGCGTCTAAAACTAGCTAAATAACACCGACATTCATTTATTTGAATCATTTTTATCAAGAAGCTTTTGACATTGCAAGTTGAACACCAGTACGTACACCCATGTCGTGCCTTAAACTAAACTGTTTCCATAAAATAAAACAAAAAACGTCTACATCGTCCTATAATTGACTTACCTTGTGACTGTCGTTGTTTGTCGTTGATCAATATTTTATTTAAGTGTGTAGTGTCCAAGTTGGAAGTTCCGCCTTACACCGGGCTCAGTGTGCAGCTGTTTGGCAGCGGAGATATTTATAGTCACCCACGAACCACGTGATTCTCCAGAAACGATCATACTGACTGCGTCAAGTCAGCGCAGTTACAGTTTTCATTTCCGTGTCCGAAACACTAAAGTAAAGTCTACTGGACCTTACCGGAAACAACAGAATAACCTGATCTGAGTTTCAGTGATAGAAACAGTTGTGCTAAAGGTGTGACCTTTGTTTCCCTTGCCTGCCTGTAATGGACCTAAATTACCAGAGAGTTGGCCTTTCACACAGCAGACATTTTTAACACTTAAAACCAGGAAAGGCACAAGTGTACTTCATAATATTTACCATGTCTTCTTTCCATATGTGCAAGTTTGAGGGTCCTGACTCATTGTGCTGGCTGTCATGAACACCTAACCTGTGTCTTTCCTGCTTTCAAGTCAAAATGTCTGTAATGAAAAACACATACAAAGACAGATTTCAGGCCTTGCATGAACCTGTGGCGCAACATGTGATTAGTCCACTCAGTCTAATTGAGTGGCTCTGTATGAAAGGCTTTTGTATTCATATTCATCATATTATCATCTTCGGAACACTGTCTGTCAGAGGTAAGATGGGGCTATATAATTTTTTAAGAACAATCTCAAACAGAAGATTGTGATCTGAAAAAAGTCTCATTGTTCTGATTAAGTCTCTGTGACTTCACGTATCCACCCAATTCTCTCTTCAGATAATCACGTGATTCTCGATAAACGCTGTGGGAGTACTAACAGTTAGGGCGTTTCTGGCATCAAGCATAAAGCAGTGAGATGTGTGCTTTTTTTTTTTTTTTTTTTTACTTCCGACTGCTTCCAAAATAAAAGCTTTTTAACGCTCAGTTGCGTCATCTGTAGACGCTGCCATGCCTCCTCATGGTCGATAGGTGGCAGTTGAGCTAACAATTAATGAATGACTGAATGATTGCGGTGTATATGCAACACCGGTTGAATCAAAACGTTGTGTAACAACCATGTAGCTTCAGCTGTGGCCTGTAACAATTCAACAACACAGTGGTGCTGTAACTGTCTGAGAGACAGTTTTACTGAGATTTCATTGTAATGTTTATTTTATATTCTTGATGATAATTTCATCTGTGTTTAAAATCATTAAAAAGGTAATAAGAGTTCAAAAAAGGGATCTTTCATTTAAAATTGGACTAAAATATCCCACCTTAAACAATAATTTTGTGGTTAAAAATCTAGTGTTCTTTATTACAAATTTCATTTTTTTGATGTTGAGGTCGCAGGTCAAATGACCAGAGTTTAGTGAAGGCCACACCTGTTGCATTGTGGGCAGAAGCAATACGGCAGCAGAGAGAGCCAACATATTTGCAGAGAGAGCCAATGTGGCTGCAGAAGAAAGATGTACGGCCTCAATTTAACAATATTTTGCACGGGCGTGGCCATTATTTCATTGGACCGGTGTATTTATAGGTATATGCCATGATGCAGATATATTGCAAGCTGTCAATATAGTACACTGCAGTCAAAATAAACACATTTAAATTGTTTTATATACAATATAGACTTTATAGAAACAGTTAAAATATAAGTAACTCCAAAGCAGGTTGTCACAGATCTACAATAAAAACAGAGTGACATGAAAATCTCTTTTAAAAACAATTATGAATGTAAAAAACAACAACATGTGATGAATCCAATTTCACCACAAAAACCTCTTTAAACATAGCAGACCGCTTCATGATAACCAAGATGTGGATGTTGACTGGAGCGTGGTGTCAGGTCAGTGGGAAAACTTTGTTAGGAAGGATTCAAGGAACCTTTGAGCAAAATGTTGCACATTTCATCTCATTTCACTCTGAATATGGAGAACTCATCTGTAAAGCAAAAGGAGAATATCAGCAGCGGATAATAGAAAACAAATAATAAAAATACATTAGCAGCTGAGTTTTCTGGAAACATTTGCGTATTTGCTCAGACCCAGTAGAAGCTCACAGTTTTTACCTGCCCTTTTAGGAGCATGTCAATTATTTAATTCAATGGGCTCAAGATAAAAACATTTAATAACACTAAAACAGCATATTGATCATAAATTAATGAAGCATATGAATGTAAACAATATTCACTATGGCAGATTTACATAATCCTATCAAACATATACAATACACACAGTTATTAATACCAATACCATATTAATACCAGTATAATTATGCTACTAATGTGCTAATGTTGATACTAATGTGGTAACACTGTACCATCTTTTCATATAGCAATGAAAACTTAAGTTGTACGCACACACACACAAGGATAAGGCTGGTGTTTCTCTATATTTTTTCTTGAACAAATCCAATGAAAAAAACAACAATGAGTTACTCTATCTTTTAATATTTCTTGTATTGCTTACCCGAATTGTAGCAGTGAGTCCTACACCCATTTGTTTCTACTGAAAATTTAAATCTTAAAAAAAGATTTGTTTTTAAAGATTTCTAAAAACCATTTGGCAGGACAGTCAGTAGTAGATATACCAGACTTTGAATTCACACACAATACTTGTCAGTAGGATCAGTCCATTGTTGGATTTTGTCTTTTCATTGGATTTATTTACAATAAGAAAAATACATTATATTGCCAACACTGTCCTTCAAGACAGAAGAGGTACAGTCGACCAGATGCTGAAGCATGCAAACTCACGGTGTCAATGTCGAAGCACAGGTGCTCGTTGAGCATGTCAAACTCCCCCGGAGTCATTGGGGGCTCAGGAGACTGACAAGAAGGTGGTGTGGCATTTGAATTAGGCCTGTGATATAAGGGAGATAATACAAGTGAAGGTACTGTTCATACATAATACATCATTATGCTGTAGGATGTGTTGTCAGCACAAGTAATGTGACATAATCAACATTTATACACCCAAAATTAAAACATTAAATAAAAAGTTCAACAAAAATTGTACTTTCATACAAAGTGAGCTGAGTAAGGGTCTCATGTTTAGTAATAAACTTACTTCAGTTGCGAGATGGGGATCAGGGTTGATGGTATGTATGGATGGACTGGAAATTTAATGAGAGAGATTAGTGTTGTAGTCCACAATCTTGTCAACCAATAAAGATTCAAAAGATGCTCTAAAAAACATTAAATGAAGAAATGGTTTTGCACCCTTGCCTTTGCTTGGCTGACTGTTGTAAAGCCGACCAAAGGCCTCGTCTTTGGGGATGTCCGGGTAGAGGAACTTGAGCGGGTTCTCTGGGACAAAACCGTCTGAGATCACTTTGTAGTCTCGTATGATGTCGGCAAATGGGAGAGCACTGAGCCGGTTTTTAGTGTACGGCTCCACAGAGTTGAGCTTCGCATCTCCTGTTGTAATGGTAACAATAATCATTTTATTTATAGAATATTTTTCAGCAAGCAATTAGGGACCATTTCAAGAGGTAAATAATGGAACACCAGTGCATTCACAATCATTTGTGACTCTAAGCAGGGCAGTTTCAATGCTGTATAACTTGCGGTAACCGGGTAGAAACTTCTGTTGTTATTCTTAAGTGCCAGTAGGAGTTGGTCTAGTACTGCCGGAGGTTTTTTTTGGTCTGTGGGATCTAAACCAGTTCACTCCAGCAGTGGTTGAACACAAGCAGTTTTAAAAGGATGTGGTACAGTTCCAGAGGTCAGAGAGTGACTGTTAGTGGTCAGCAGTTTTGTCTGTATTCAGAAATTTAATAAGTGACACAGTTTTCGTAGGATCCTGCAGTGATATTGGTCTCAAAGAATTTAACACATCCAAGGAGGGAGGATGTGTTCTAAAAAGTCATTATTAGCAAAACATAGCATTAGGTCAAGTAAAGGTCAAATCACCATTAAAAAAAAAACCATCAGGTTAGTATGCTTTTCTATACCATTGATTTGGTGGAAATGTTATATTTGAAAGAGACTTCACCGTTGTCGTTGTGCTCCACCCAGGTAAAAGTGATTCCTCCAAGATGGCTCTCGCTGAAGCGTAGGAGGAAGGTGCCCGGCTCTCTGTCCTTCAGCAGAGTGCGCTCCATCTCTTTACTCACAAAACCCATGATGTAGCTAAAAAAAAAGATCATTTTTAATGCTTTGAACTTTTTTGTCTTCTCTGTCACATTTTAGTATGTGTGTGTATGTTAAGGCTATGTTGACATGTCTACTTCTGCAGGTCTGACATGCTGCTGCAATCTTTTTCAAATAGGTGGAGCAGTTTGACACAAAATGACTGGACAATTCTCCCATGTGGAAAATCTGCAGGCTGCTAATATTTGTGACTGAGTGAGATTCAAGCCAAATCCATAGGATGTCTCACTTATAAAAAATGTCTCACTTTGAGCCCTGTGAAATCTACATTGAACTAGTTTAATATTGTGACAATGAGCCAGTGTTTTATATGTTATGTTTAATGCCATTAGATTGAATTTGGTGCAACCTCTTCTCAGTTTCACTATCCTGTTAACACAGAAACGTTTTAACATTTAAGAATGTATACTTCAACATTTTGGGGAATAAGCATATTCACTTTATTACCAAGAGTTACATGAGGAGATTGACACCACTCTCATGTCCGTATGCCTATCATAGCGTAAAGGCTGGAAACAGAGAAAAAACTAGCATAGCTCTGTCCAAAGGTATAAAAATCTGCCTACAAGCAGCTCACCAAATAACATGTTGTATTTTAGCTAAACTGCTAACTGGCTGCTGGCTGTAGCTCTATATTTAGCATACAGACATGAGAGTGGTATCGATCCTCTCGTCTAACTCTCTGTAAGAAAGCAAACAGAAGTATCGAGTCAGTCTTCTCCTGTCATGTCATAGTAGTATCCTAAGAGGAGCAGTCCTACTGCACAGCAGTAACTATGGGGGGGTGGAGGGTGAGATGGGGTGAGACATGGTCAGTGAGCATGGTCGGTGGCTTACTTCTCAGTCCAAACAGGCAGCAAGTGTTTCTTGATGAGCTCCAGGATGGAGTCCAGCCACATCCAGAAACTGAAGGGCTTTCCTGGAATATTCTCCTTGAATCATGTACGACACATGGACAGAGACACAAAGAGTACTTATTTGGCATTTAAACATCACATTATGATCAGCATGTGATGGAGATATGAAATATAAAAAAGCATAGAATGGAATGGAACAACTTTCTAATCAGCCACTACATGGCACAACCATGTTTGAGATGAGACCACATGCTACTGTATGCGGTTATGTAATTTAATACTTACCTTTGAGAACTTAGACCAGGACACTTGATAGTCACTACAGGAGGCATGCTGACCTACAAAAAGACAGTAAGTGACATCAGGGACTATACTCAGGGACCTAACCCGCAGTAGCCTGGCACTTCAAGTCAGTTTTCCAAAGTCAACTCAAGCTCAAGGGTCGACATACCGAGAAGCTTTTCTCCCAGCATGGTGAGCTGCTCCTTGTTGAGGCCCCGACCGGCAAAGGTGGAAAACTGCCAGCTAAGGACCTCGGAGAGCTGGCTCCAGCTGGCCCGAGGTGGGTTTCCAAAGAACGCCAAGTTCTGTGAATGACCAGGAATAGGGAAAGGATATTATATCATTATATCTCTAGTATAATGGAATTTTGTTTAACTGAACCACAAATTACAGCCTCAAAGGGAAAGTTGAGTCAACACCCTCTAAAAGAGTTGGAATGGTCATTTTTGCATTTCAATTCCACTGAAATGGAAATTGCACCAAACAAGAATCATATCATCATCTGAACCCTTTACGTCCGGAGAATATCTGTAGGCCGGGCGTCTCTGTAGCACCACATGTACCACCGCCTCATTTATGGTCTGTTGTGACACATTTGACCTTTATCAAAACATTCCAGCTCCTGCAATTTGGATATTGTACTTGGCCATATTGCAATTCTGATAATAATTCAATTAATTGTTCAGCCCTACTTTCCATTTTTTAAAAGACATTTTAAAACACTATGTCAGAGTGTGCTTGCTCACCCTCGGCTCATCCGTCAGAAGGTTGTACCACATGACAGAGGCCCAGCCTCCAGGCAGCTGGCTCACATTGGAAATGACCACCAGTGGCAGAGAACACGTCTGAAAGAATTCACATACACAATAAACAAGTTGCTGCCACAACAACAGCAGACAGCCGATCGTCAAGTAATATCAACGCTGCGTCTGACCTCCAGATCAATGGTGAGGCCCTGCACCGTGAAGCAAGCCTCAAAGCTGAGAGAGTGAAGTTCTTCTGTCACAGAGAGCAGACCCTGTAAAACACACAGACACCCCTCAGCACTGCTTTATTGGATCTAACTATTTTAAAGAGGTGGATCAGAAAATAATAGTAACGACATAGTTTGTCATTATCATTATTTTTCAATTACTTTTATTTTGAAAATAAGGCACAATTAAAACACAAAAACACAATTAAAGCTGGAGTGCAGGACTTTTAACATATAAGCAAATGTCCGTCATCTTTGGCAAACAAATTCACACAAAGCTGATTGAACCAATCAGCAGCAGGTACATCTCTCTGTATTCCTCAGTATACTGGAGTTTAAAATCCAGTGTCTGTGGCGACTTTCCCGCGCTGTGCACTAGTACTGAATTGTCTTATGTCAACCAGTGAGTTTTCCCGAGCTGAAGAGGGTGTTCTGTTGTCTATATATGTACATTATAAACATACTGTATGTGGAGGCTCAATTAAGCATCCGACACACAGCTGCATTATTCCTCAGACTTTTATTATGCGTCCCCCTTGCAACACAGGACAAAGTGCTGAAGGTTCCTACATGAAATACTGTACATGGCTAGGAACCTTCACTGGGGACACATTATAATAAAGGTCCAGGAGACAACATGCAGCTGTCTGTCCCGTCACTGTGTTGAGCCTCAAGATGTGTTTATAAATGACATATAGGCAACACAACAGAGTCAGAAGGAGTGACCGTTGCCACGGAGACAGAGCAGACTGCAGCAGCTAGGTCCAAGAAAAAGTTTCTGATGCTCCAGATAAAAAACAGGTTGGTCGGACAGGTTGGTATTTCTAAAATATTTGGAGTATGTAACTATTACTTGTACTATACTTGAGTAATGAATTACTGGAAATGTGGAAATGTATCCATGATCAACAGTGTTTGTGTAATTACTCTCACTGCCAGAGGGGGGAGACAAAAGCGGTGTTTGGAGAGCACTTTGTTCATCTGCTTGTCTTACCTCGTTCCCCTTTGTGCCATTGATATATTTCTTCTCTTTCAACTGCTGTGAAATACAAACTCAGTTTCAGTTGGCTTAAAATCAACAACAGAAAAAACAAAAAAAGTTCAACAAATTGCAACTGACAAACTATTTCATGTTTTATACCACATCCAAGTGTACCTGAAACTGGATTTAGTCTGTTGATACTGTATGAGAGCCAGTGAAAAGAAGGAGCTAGTACAACGACTTCATACAGTTATGGGAAAAACCGGTTTTGCTGTAGGTTAGCAAATAAAAAAATGACAAGCATGAATATAATCAGACAGTGAATGGGTTGGGTTGGTTGTTTTACCAGGTGTCTGAACTCCACCGAGAGGCAGCCATTGGAGTAGTCCTCAATATCCATAACTTTAGTGTTGTTGGTCAGGATGAAAAACTGACGACTTCTGAGGAGAAGAAGATGGTAAAACAGAAAAAAACTGATTTGACAATTCTTAGTTGAAACCATGCAGCAGAGTGTATGAATTCACTCCAGGAAGTAGTAGCTGAACGTTTTTTTAGATGACATAATGCAGCTGAAGCTGCTGAAATCACACATGTGAAAAAATTCTTTAACCCTAACAGTTATCAAACCTCAGCTATGAGACGTAAACAGGTTGTGTACTGGGAGAGGATAGCCCTCTCCAGCTCATGTATGGCCATGGAAATATTCAAAAAAACAAAATGTAGAAGTTTTGTCATAAAATACATTTGAGTTTTTAAATATTTTGAAAGAAACTTAAAGGAAAATTAGCGAAAAGAAAGAGAGATATACTGTAAAGTGCACGTCTTAGATGACAAAACAAATTCACCTAAACTGGATGATGGATTTCAGACAAAAATTTTTCCTCCAAACTGATGTGTGGCATTTTACAATTAACCAATTTCTCCAAAAGGTGAAGTCAAGTTTTATAATGCATGTAGTTTGACATGCATGTCAGTAATCTGATGCAATATAGGCCTCCATTCTTCACACTGACTTGGTACAACATGGCTTCTATCTGCGCTAAAATTAAACATCAGCAGAACATCCTGTTTCAAAGTTGTACTCACACTCTGCCGGGGGGGAGGTCCCTGGAGACGCACACAAACACACAGATATAAAAAGGTTAGTGCTCAGACAAATTCACCAAATGCAGGGTATGACTTTAACATTGCACATAGATTGATAAAGAGATAGAATAGTTATTTAAACTTATATATATACTTTATATTTAAAAATAAAAATCTCACTTGTCAAATGTTGTTTTCACTTTCAGCTGATAATCCACCTCTGGAAGTTTAACCAGGAGTCTGGGAGAAATCAGGAACAGAAAAAACAGCTTAACTGAATTCTCAGCCAACACAAATACAAATTTTTCACCATGCAAAAATACATAAAAAATGTCAGATATTGTTTCATTAAAAAAATCAAGGTATAAACTGGAATGAAAGAGACAAATATAGAGGGGAAAAAAATCATGGAAATATATCAGGTTACATAATGATACCTGACTTTGGTGGTGAATTGTACTCCAGTCTTGATGATGAGGGGTTTTTGTGGATGTGTGGGCATGCATGGCTGCTTCTCCACCACAAATGAACTGAGAACAAACCACACCTCATATAATTGACAGTTTTCAGCAGACAGTAGCAGCATGCACAACTAAAAGTACTCGGGTGCACGGTCGTTGCTATGTAAACAGTAGCCTTCTTGTTTAATGTGGGGAAAAGAACGAATCGTTTCAGCTTATAAAGTGGATGTGACGATTTATATAGATAGGTGAGTTTTAAACTCCAATTTACAGAGAGAATACACGATTACTTAATGAAATACATCCATGAGAGAATCCTCTAGGAGCCACAACCCCAAGGAGGGAGGTGTCGCCATGACAACAGCATCACATGATGAGAAACAGCTAAGGTAAAAGTTCACTTGAAGAACAGCTACTACAGAGACACCAAATAGACACTGCTAATTAAAGATGAATATAAATACACATAAAACACATACAACTACAACAATACTTTACATGATGTATGTACATTCATATCACTGCGTCCCCAATAGACAAAACTCAGGCAAGATTGGTCAATAATTTGTCATCCAGCATATAAAAGGCAGAGACAGAAAATATAAGACTATGTGACTCAGTTTGCCCAAATAGTTTGAATCTTCAAATAAATATATAATGGAAAATTACATAACAGAAAAATTACATAATAGTAACATAATCTACAGTTTTCATCATGCCCGTGAGAGGGCGTAGTGTTCGTCCTGTATTTAGCACTTCTCTCTATTGTACACTTTGCTTCTAGTGCTGTAAGTAAGGGTGGAAGTCGTGATACTCATTTCTATCTCTGTGGGTGTGCTCACCCATCAACATTCAGTCAAAAGACTGCTTCCTAGAAAGCCTTCATGCTTGGTCGCTGACACATTGCTAGAGGTAACCAACTTCCCTCAGGTGCCGTCTGTTTATGATATTGGAAATGTTAAACTAGAAAGACTAGGAACTCAATAAAATAAGTACATGTCTATCATGTTGTGTTATATGCATTTTTGTTTTTTAAAAGTATGTGTCCACACTGTTGGTTGTGTTTCATTGCCTATGCCGTGTCATGTGATGTTCAGATTACCTCTTGATGAGGTGATAGATGAGGTATTTAACCCGCTCCTCCATCTGAGGTTTCTGCAGCGGGATTGGGTCGCTCTCGTAGGTGACCTTCGCAACCAGTTCCCCCAGTTTGTCCAGCTGACGCTTGATCTGGAAGAGACTCTGGGCTGTCAGACTAAACCTGAGAGGGGACAGATGAGAGGAAGTGATGAGGAGGGCGAGAGAGAGATTTGATGCTTATTTCATATATCTGAACTTCATATATTATGTTGTATTTGCTAATCAGCACTAACCACGTAGTACAGCTGAGGCTGATGGTGGCGCTATAACAGCCTGAAGATCATCAAAGTCACTACTGTTTATGTCTGCACAAAATATAGTTGTTGAGATCATTTAATCTGGATTGTAGTGGTGGACCGACCAACACTGCTAACCCTGGAGCCACAGATCTGCAGTGAGCGCTTTACTGATTTACTGCTGTGCTTTTATACTAAAGCAACTATTTTATCAGAATATGGACAGAGCTACTGATCTTACTGAGAAGAGGAGACCTCCTCTGTTTCCCATAACTAACATATGTCACCAAGTTAAGATGAGAAAGGGAGAAAAGTGGTATTATTAGAGCGTAGTAAATGACAACGAACGGATGAGAGAGTTATACATATTCCCAGAGGAACATCTTTGGTCCCGCTGAAAAGGCCAGCATGTACAGAAAAAGTATAAATACTCTAGAAGTTAATGGAAGAGTATGTTTTCCCAACAGAACATGAAAGGCTCTTCAAACAAAATGAGACTTCTTGTCAGATGACCCAGTTTATTCTGAACTAGGTGTTATGTTGAGCCCTTGTTTTGATTATCAGGAATAACAGTTTGGTAAATGCAGCTACTCAAGGTCCAGCCTACACATTTTACAAGTTAAAGGTCCAGTTTTGGAAAATGTAGCTGATGTTGCTGATAAAAAGGAACTCCACTGATCTGATGATGTCACCAGGGTTATCTCGGTTTAGCTTGCAGATAACAGAAAGGCTGTGAAACAAACTGAAGGTGTAGAGACTGAAAGACTTGGCACAGAGTTAAATGAAAAGATGCTCTAGGTTGCATCATGGGTAATGTATGATTCGGCCTCTGCTGCTTTGGTTTCGGCCATTTCTTTTTTAACCTGCGTATTGCGGGTCCCCAAACTTTATAGTTACTACAACACTCAATCGCTGGAGTACTCCTTTAATGTTCCTATAATGTATAACAGTGTCTATCTACATGCCCTCGATATGCTGCACATATATGTGGGGTATGTTACCTATATAACCTCACTACAGTGAAACATTCTCATAAAGATTTCAGCGGACATTCAGGGACGCTCATTACCAGCTCTGCAGCTGGTCCAGGCCGGTGAGCAGTGGACCACCGATGGCGGCGACCTGCTGCCTGCGCTTCCAGTCCTGCAGCTCAGGGTTGAGCTGGGAAGTCATCAGGTCGTCAATCTCTTTGATCACAACATCCATCTTTGACAGGATCTCCTAACAGGGGCCATGAAGAACAGCCGTGATGGTTTTTGAAATGAAAATCATACTATGCAAAGAGTTTTTTTTTTTTTGTGCACTCACTTTTACATTTGGAGACATTTAGTTGCTCAAATGTCAGCACTTTGCACGATGATACAAATGCATACCTTTCTTTTAAAGTCGAGCCTGTTAAGCATTTCCTGCAGTCTTGTTACTTCTTGTTTCATTATTTCAGAGTTCCTATCTGATGATTCTGACACACAAACACAGATATATAGTTTTGAGCACATTCTTGGGTGTTGGAGGCCATGCATCTTTAAATAGCGCTGTTTTTCACAGCTTGCACATCTTATAATAGGGCTCACCCCGAGACTGTAGGGTCTTGTAACGGAAGTCGAAGTCGTCCTGCATGTCCTCAATGTATTTCACCGCCTGGTCCATCAACTAGACATAGACAGACACAGTTCTTTTCATTTCATTTTACAGTATGAAATGTAGTGATATCTTTGTATTGATTATTGATATACCCTGACAAGACTTGAGTGTTTCAGTTACCTGTACGCTGCCCCTGATGATGCTGACTCTGTTGTCCATGTTCTTCTGCCTCTCAAAGGCCACAGAGCTCTGCAATGATTTCTCCAGTGGACCCTGTTCGCAGATTTTCTTTTTAGACATATTTTTTATTCTCTATTAATTTACCAAATAGATCAAACATTATGTGAACTCCCTGTCTTTTTTTTTCAGAATGTAATGTGAGCTTCATTATGGAATGGCTAACAAAATTAGTAAATTATCAGAGGACTCTCATTACTGCCTGAACACACTTACACATGACATGACACATTGCCAGAATTCATTTTCTTGATGTTAATAAATTATTGCTGTGATGAAAAGGTCCCTTGAATCTTTAACATACAGTCAGTGTGCTGAAGTTTACAGCCGTGCAAGTGGCTCAGTGAGGCTGCCAATATTAGCATGCTTTCACACTCATAATGAAATGATAACATGCTGATGTTTGGCAGGTAATGTTCACAATGTTCATCATCTCAGTTTAGCATGTTAGTATGACAGCACTTAATAATTAGCACCAATTAGCACCAAACCAATACTTTTACATTTATTTGGTCACAAACCAAAGTATCAGACAATCTGAAACTTTGACCTGAAGATGGCATTAGATGCAAAGTCACCAATTATGACAATGAATCCTCTGAGGACTATGAATGCTCGTCCCAACTCTCATAGAAATCCATCCAATATTTCTCCAAAAGTGATGCACCAACCAATGGAAAATGCCAACTCTAGAGCCATGCTGAAAGCTTGGCTAAAAACAGACAATGCCCACCTTCCATTAATGCATGTGAGTTAAATGAGTGGACATTTTAGTGTCAGAGGCAGATTTTATAATTAAATCATTTGATTGGTTGAGTAAAACAACAGTGGTCAGAGCCAAAGTACCATCATTTTACCGTGTTGGTAGACAGTATGCTTTGTATAATGGTTGCTTTCCTGGTTAGTTTGCGTTGACATCATGAACACTGTAGTTAATGGAATATGAAATGAAGGACAGTTCTATTTTTAATATCAAAGTTTCACCTTTTCCTCTGAAGTTTTTCTGTTAGCTAACTACAAAAAGTTCCCATTATTTGGCCTTTAAACTTGGAATAACTGTTTATTTGGTTGTCTATTTTCCTTCTAGCATTGGGTTTGGTCTCTACCAACGCCTGGGGACAACACCTGCTAATGCTCCGAATGTTCAGCAGTTGGCTCCTAACTGTGTCTGTCTGCTGTTTGGTGAAAGTGAGAGTCGACCAGAATAGTAAAGTTGAAGGCCATAAATAATTCTCTGGGATCATCAATGCAAGTGACTCCTTACAAGTGGTAATGTGTCCAGTGTTAATACAAAATACTGAATATAGGTGCTAAAGACCAAATCTTATGCAGCTGTAAAACAATTATCAACAAACTATCTGCCTAATATCTTTGAAGACACTGAGGCACTAAAACAGTTTTCTTTGCATCAGCCTCTCTGCAACAAATAAAAAAGTGATCTTGTTTATGGTTATTGCAGCAATAAAGCGATTACCGTAACTGCCAGGGATTAGAGTACTTTGCCATTCCACACTCTTCCTGGAAGCTGCCCTGATTTACCAGCAGTGGTTGATAACAAGGAAGCAGAGGGACTCCCCCCCCCCCCCCCCCCCGAGGGAGATGCTATGACAAACCTGTTCCTGCATGCAAGCGCTGGAGAGGATACGGCACTCTTCCCTGAGGCAGGTGGAGATGACTCTGGCCATGACAGCAGGGTTGTTCGCATATTTCACCTGTGGAAGCCACGCACACACACGCACACACGCACACACACACACACACACACACACACACACACACACACACATATATAATATATATATAAAATGTAGTTAAGCGATAAAAGCAAAACCAGCATGGTTTCACCCTTTAGTCTCCACAGTGTCTGTTATGTTGTTAACCAGAAAAACCAAAGCTCCAGATAAGGAGATAAGGAGGAAATGGTTTTCACAGATAACTGTCTTCTCACAGACATGAGGTTTTTACTGGAAGTGTTTTACTGAATCAGCAAAGGAATGAGTTTGAACTTGACTCTGGAAAGAAACAAAAGGACAAAATGAAAGTGAACATAGGACACATGAAGTCAGAGATGTGCACAGATACTTGGAGCATAGCCACTTTTTTCTAAAAGCCTGCAGCTCTAACATTCATTTCCAGGGTATGATCCTTCTTTATAACAGACCATTTTGTTGCTGATTTGGAGTTGAAAATGTGGTTGTAATTGTTTTTAATTAGTATCCCAGCCTTGTTAATAATTATAACCAATTATCAGCCTTTCTTTGAAAAATTGTGTATAGAGTAGTGTTTGCTCCTCACTGTTTTCAGAACAAATTTTTTAAATAGTAGATTGTTTCAAAGGAACACACCAGAAATGAATCACTGTACTTCCCCAGAGCTGGGAGACTCACAAAAGACAGATTTAAAAAAAAAAAAAACAAGTGCCTAATATGAGTCAAACTCCAAACTCAGCTGGATTCTACATTTCTACATCTACATTATGGATGTAGTGCAACCATTATGGATATGATGCAACCAATGGCATCTTTTCATTGGGACAACCCACAATAATAACCCTGGTGATATCACCATGATGCCACAGAAGGCATCACACAGCTATTTCACAGGCTGACCTTTTATGTGGAGTGTCCCCAAACCTTTTTTTATTTGTCTTGTTTCATACATCAAGAGGACTCTGTTCTTTCCGTAAGGTCAGCGTGGCAACGACAGCTCAGAACAGGATTACATACTAACAAAAACAAAATCAATGTTTTATATTCCCTCAGTGGACTAAACCCTAAAGACACAAACTTTCCCTCAGTCAAACTCCTGCCTCCATAGTTGCCTCGACATAACCACATGAAGAGTGCTGTGATATTTCACCCATCTGCTCATTTAAAAAGAAAAACACTTTGAAAAGCACGAAAAAATTCTGCTGTGGGAAGAGGAAAGTTCTTTCTCTCGCCTCCAGCTGTGACTAAGCTGATATGCATCAGCATCATTTGCCAGAACAATGACTGAGGATGCATCAACACACACCTACACACACACTTTCATTACAGTAACAACTAGAGCATTTAGGCAGGCAGCAGGTTGGTTTATTGTGGTGTCTTTAAAGCTGCTAATCACAAGCTCACTTCTCTTTGTAGTTCAGCACACATGTATTCTGTAGGCATCAATGGTGTTAATCTCTTCCTGCAGTGGTGTTTACCCAACACAAATCTAAGTAATCATCCATCAGCTAAACCGACACTACACTGATACTTTCCTGAATTTCTGATAAAGGTCAGTGAAGGGGGGTTTTCCCTTCAACGATTCTGCTTGAATCTGGGTGATGACACAAACAAATGAAAGAGAGATTCAAACACGGCTCTGGTTCAAATCTCTCTTGTGCTCTATAAATCGATGATACAAACTACTTACACGTCACAACAACAACAAGCCACAAGCATCCCTGCCTAAAGCACAAGAGTAACTACTTCCTCTGAGAAGTGTCGACTCTCGACACAGGCACACACACATTCAGACGCACAGGAAACAGCGGTATAAGCCTCACACGGTTCTTCTGCAAAGGTATATCTCTTTTCCAGAATAAAAATGTGCTGCTGAGGCTTTTCACGTCAGCGCACTCTGACTTTAACCAAACATCCTGTGCAGCTCCGGGAGCAGCACCTACACTCTCATGAGTTCATCTGGAGATTACCTACAGAATATAATGACACGTAAGACGCCCTCACAAGAAGAATAGGCTATCTTTAGTTTTGTGTGAGAGGTACTTGGCCTTTACTCACTCCATTTAACATTTCAGACACAAAACCAAAAGCTGCTTCTCTCAGGTAACGGAGAAAAACAACACAAAAACAGAAACCAGTCACACGTCCAAACTGACTTCAAACTTCAACGTACAGACGATATATTTTACTTCCCTGTCACCTCCAGTACACTTCTCCATTTTAGATGGGTTTTTAGAATGGTCAGCTTATGGTTGAATTTCTTTGTCCCATATAAAGAATAGAACATTTCTTTCTGCCTGTCTCTGGTTTTGTAACCTCAAACTTTATAAAACATTTTTTTTTTTAAACGTGGATCTTATTCCTCCACATATATCATTTAATAGTTGTTTTGTTCTACTCGCTTTGCGCTAATATGTGTAAACGAAACCCATCGTATCTTTCTGCTTTAACAACTTCTGCGTATTGTAGTGAAAGTTGTTTGTGTCATTCATGAAACACTGTGTGAGCATGTCAAATAACAATCAGTATGAGTGTCTGAGCAACTTTAAAAACTTGAATCAGAATCAATCTGCTGCACAACAATAGAAGAGTCCCAGTTGAAAATGGAGTGAGCTTTGAAGTTGACATGACAGGGATTAAAGAGAGGTGACACACCTGTAACTGCTGTTGTATGATTTTCATGTTGTGCCTTTGTAAGAAGTTCTGCTCCTGTGAGCGCACCCTCTCCAGCTGGGACAGCAGGTTGGTAAACAGCACCGTCGCCATCGACTCATCGTTAGCTGCTGTGTCCCTGAAAACACACAGCGGCTGATGTTAAGAAGACTCCCGGGAAAACACATGAAGAAGTTAACCTTTTTTAATACACATAGTACCGACACCTAATGCCTGTTCACAGGTAACTGTATGTAAAATAACTTTATTAACCAGAGAGTTGATGAGAGTCAACTGAACACTCATACTCATTGACTCTTTTGCATCTACAAGCCTGAACAAGTGCAGGTGTTTGTTGTGAATGCTTGCCTAGCTGCTAGCAAACATGCACATGACATTGGTGTGAACACTAGAGGGCGATATTACATTCACCAGTTTGGAAAGTAAAGGAAAAACAAAGGAATGTTTAAAGCTGTAGCCACTAAGGTGCAGCAAAACAAGCTGAAAACACATTGCCAACATACATAGAGCAACATTACAATTTGGACTCTAGTTTCTGTCTGTTATTCAGTCTCCTGATTTGATCCCCATCATCTGGGGGAAATTTCTGGCTCATCAGCTGCCAAATGCTCCACTGTGATCACCAGCTAGTTGCTAACCTTGTCTGCTGTCTGAGACAGGTAAAGTACAACAGGTATGTCACTGGCTTTTCTGACTGATCACTGACACCAGATGTCTGCGAGTCAAAGTTGATGACAGTGAAGTTATGGACTGTAAAACCAAAACAATGAGCTGAAAGATGCTAAAAAAGTGTGCCTATGGGAGCTTCAGAGTTAGGTGTTGGGTGACTCCTTTCACATTACACACCATCATTTGATCCACTGATAATCCAAAAATATTTACTTGTGGAGCATTAAATGAAAGTCTGATGTCAATCCGATAATTAATGTCTCAATAGAATCAAAGAGAATGCTAGCCTGTGTGCTTTGGTGAGTTCTTACAGATGTTGTTTCCTAATCAATAAATTCTTTGACACACAAGTATTGTGGAGGTTAGTGTCAACTACTCTGCACCACCTACACAGATCCCCCTCCTGTTGTGCCTTTCCAAGAATATTTATATGTAGCTCCACAGAAGGATGAGTCAGGCATCTCTACAGTAGGCTTACATTTTAATTTAAAGTGTCAGTTCACCCAAATTGTAAAAATACATATTTTCTATATTTTACCTCCAGTACATAAGTATAGTTTTGAGGTTGTTGGGTTTTCAGTTATCTATCTCTGAGATATCTGATTCTACCCTAACACATATCACACAAATTTCACTACTAGTAAAAATTTTTTTTTTTTTGTAATTTGGCTGATATGATTTTTAAAACAACACAGAGAGAGAGAGAGAGAGAGAGAGAGAGAGAGAGAGAGAGAGAGAGAGAGAAAGAGAGAGAGAGAGAGGGAGAGAGAGAGTGCGAGAGCAGGACTCACCAGTCCTGAGACTCGATCCAGCTGGCCAGACCCTGTCGGATGTCCATGGGGAAGTTATCATCATACAGATAATCCACATGTTCCAGGAGCCTGATCTCCAGCTGCTGAATCTGCTTCCACTGGCTCATGCTGCGGTGCGCACACGCGGTACAAAACACGCGCACAGCCCGTTATCACCTGGGTTTAACCGACCAAGCAGCAACTCATATTGTATTCTATCATTAATTAAATTTCATATCTATTCATTGTAATGAGTAATTTTGTAGTTGAAATCTCTTTTTGTAGTATTTGTTACCTGTGACGTCTATGCGCTGCTTCCCGTCAGACACATTCACCATGTGCACTTGTTTCCCTCGTTGACTTTCGTTTTTTAATGTGAGTCTGTTCAGGAAGTGCCCTCATTTACACCACAGGCAGGTAGCCTCTTCAAGAAACCCCGCCCCCACATGCACACACACACATGCACACACACACACACACGCACACACACACACGCACACTCCTGTGTATGAGGAGAGAGATGAAGAAGCTAATACTTACCGGTAATACGAACACGCAGCTCAGAACTGGGATTGTTGTCACATGGCGCAGTGGGGCTACTTTTGATGAATTCTTTAAAAACGAAATAGAAACCAGGTGATCCTGGTTGTTATGTAACTGCCAGGACAGTACAAGCTTTAAGGATTAATCAGTGTGGTTAATAAGGAATTTCACTGTTTTAGTAGTGATTATCATATGAAGTCGAACATGCCACTCTTGTTTATTTTTTTGTTTGTTTATTGGTGAAAAAACAGAAAGTGACATAGAAAGCATTGTGACGATAAAACAGAGATTTTAAGAGTGTGTGCGCGCGCGCATGATATGATGTTCTAATGAAAGTTGATCTATACAATAACAATAATGATAATGATATTGATAATAATTATAATGCTAACAATGATATTTAATAATAGTAATATAATAATGATAATATATGATAATAATAATATAATACAATAATTATGTGATACTATATAATAATGATAATCATGATGGTAATTATCATATTCATGTAACATACCACTCTTGTTAATAAAACCAAACTAAACTAAATTTGACTGAACTTAATTTCTGTCAACAACTTAAAAACTGTTATTTGTTTTTATACATTTAAAAAACAGCACTAGAAATGGGCAAATATTTGTTTGTCTAAACATTAACACTGTGTAAGATATGCTAATAATGTGACCTAAGGGAAGCATATGAAGCAAATAGGACCTAAGATGGAGCCCTGAGGTACACCACAGGAAAGAGCAGCAGTATCAGGCCTCTGGGGACCAAGCAACACAGAAAAACTCCTATCTGAGAGATAGGAGGAAACCAGTTGAGGGCACTCCCAGAGACACCCGCCTACTGCCTCTCAGTCTGTCATCCACAATGTCTAAAGCCGCCCACATCAGCATATCTCTTTATGTCACTGGAGGTGCTTAGTAGAGCAGTTTCAGTGGGATGCCTCTGACGGAAACCAGACTGGAGTTTATCTGAAATGTTGGTTGTTGTTGTGCGGTCAAAACAGCACTGGACTACAACAACTTCTTCTGAAATCTTTGAAATAAAAGGAAGCTTCAATATGGGCCTGTATTTATTCAGAAAAGATGAATGAAGGTTTGATTTTCTCAGAAAAGGCTGGATAACTGCATGTTTAAAATAAAATAGGACACAGGGAGCTGTTTATAATGGAGATAGACTCAGGAGCATCTATTCACAGTGAGACATCAACAGGACTGGAGGAGGATTTAGATCTGCCCTCTAGCTCAATGAGGTCTTCTTATCACTGTAAGGAGTCATGGAAAGTAAAAAAAAAGCCGGTTATCTGAACAACAAATAGTTCATTATTAGTTGATAGAGCCTAATAAAAAAAATATGTGTCTATTGAAGCATATTGCATTCACCAAAGAGGTTAAATGACAATATCTTCTCAGAGCAGAATCATGACATTTCATTGACAGATTCATAACTGTAAAGGTTAACTAATAGAAAACAGATGTGCTGAAGTATCATATGTGTGATTTTGGGTAACCACTTGTTTTTGTAAAGTTGTTATATTTATATGACAGTATCACATGCAGAATTGTTGAGGTTATAATTAATCATGTATGTATGTTATTTTAAGAGGCACTGGCAATTGCAGAAAGAAATAGTAAATCCTGTGAAATGTCTTTGTTTTGTTCTTTCAAGGGATGTGTAGATAGAAAAGTGTACATGTTGCATGAACAACATATGAAAGTTCACAAGATGACATAGGTGTTAGAAACAGGAAACTAGGATATAACACCAAACATACACTATGACAAACCACACACAAGCTTGTTCCTCATTTTAGAATGTGTTCAAATGAATAAGTATTTATGCCGATGGTTTTTTAATCTTAACCTATTTCACCTTAGCAACAGTAAAGTCATAGAAAGTATAAAAACAGAATCTACGAAAAAATTGCACAGTGCAGTACAGATGTGTTTTTGTACCTCTTGTACAATATAAATCCCTTATGTTCATGCTTTCATATACATCACAAGATGACCACAGTACATCAGGCTGAGTAACTGTGTCAGCATATCTGGAGTGATGGAGTGATGACGCTCCACAGGGGAATGTTCTGGCTCTGGATGACACAGCTATTGTGACATGTGGTGTCTCATCCGACTGCGCTGAAGGAAAGAGGGGTTCAGGAGATCCTTTGTTCCCACTGCCATCAGGCTATACAACACCTCAGCCAAAGGATGTGGACTAATCTAATTATTATTGTTTATTTATTATTAACTGTTTTTATTACTATCAACATTGAGATAATGGACACATGAATTTTCCCTAGGGGATAAATAAATTATCTATCTCATATCTGTACCTGCAATATACAAGAAACCCAGCAACTGTAATATCCCTATCTTCTGTTATCTCCCCTCCCCTTCCCTCGACCAGCCTCACCTCCTCGCTGATGGAGCCCCTCTGTTCTATTTTCAAAAGGTGGGTGGGTTACCTGAAACTCTATTGGAAAGGGAAAACATATTTAGCTGAGATAATGATGAAAACAGCAGATTTAATTTAATTTAATTTAATTTAATTTAATTTAATTTAATTTAATTTTATTTTATTTTATTTAATTTTATTTAATTTTATTATTATTTTTGTTTATCTGAGTCCACACTTTACCATCCCCTTCAGCAGGAGGCAGTAAAGCGTCTATAACATGGCTCGCCAAGGGGTTGAACGGCGGTGAATGAACCGGAATAAACACAACGAAGAAGAAAGGTCAACGGTCAGAGGTGAAAGTTGACTTCAGCAAAAACATGGTAGAACACGGGGATATCCGCGTGGTTCACCGAGGTGGCAGTAAAATAAACTTCAGGGGGCCTGTCATAAGCAATGATTCAAGGTTAGTGTGTGTTTTCAACCCCATAATATTTGACTTTACGTGGAAGAGATTCGAGCAGTTTCTTGTGTTTTTATGAGCCTGATAGCTAACGCTGGTGCTAGCAGTTAGCGTTAGCAAGCTGCTTGCTAACAGTTAATATTTCTGCTGCTGTTTACAATTATCACCAGCTTGTCCCACCTTTGCAACACCCTGTGTCGGCAATTTAATGTACACAACTTACCAACAAAATCATAACTGTCTTCAGTCCGTAAAGTATAAAGCTCTTGTGTAATAGATGTGGTTTACGTTACTGCAGTTTCCTCCTGTGTGCCTCGGGAGAGTGTGTGAAGGTGTTCAGCACCTCCACAGAGGAGTGTATCCATGACCTGCGGGGACACACGGACCTGGTGACTGGTGTGGTGCTCAAACCCTCTAACCACCTGCAGGTAAACCCATCTCACCACACAATTTATTAACAGCTCTACCTTACCCTATTAGAAGTACTGCTAACTCGCCTTGAAGAGGACTTCTTCTTACTAGTGTTTAAAGCTAGTATAAGTATAACCACAAAAGTACTAAACTGTAAGTCTACTCACAGCTATGAAATCAAACTGTATGTTATTGTAATGGAAAAGTGACGGTGTGGTCTCCTAAATCTTATCTTGTCAATATAAACACAACTCACCAACCAGCTCCTTTCCAGTGTAGTGATTGTTTTCTGAACAAGCACTATTTGTTTGGATTAAAATTTTTCCAATGGTTTCCTGATAGCATAAGTGTCCTAGTGTAACTTAACTTCATGTTAATTTATTTGTCTATGATTAATTCATCTTGACTTTAAAAGTTTAGCTTTGTCTGAGAAATAGCCCAAAACCCAAGGATATAAAATGTCCAATTGTATAACAAAGAGAATAGCAGCAAATTGTTCCAGAAAATTTGAAACCAGGAAGTGTATGGCCTCCTTCCTTAATCAATAACTATAATAAAATTAATTGCTAATTATTATGAATAAATTATCAAAATAGTGCACAGTTATTCTGTTAAACATTTTAGTACTTAATTGGCTAATCTTTAGCACCAATAAATTGTGTAGATCCATCTATGGTGAAAGGCGAACTCAACAGCACATGTACTTAAGATTTGGTGTGATTTGATGAGGTTATGGAAATGTCTGCTATTAATGTCATTCACCTTGGCAGCATGCCTGTAGTTGTAACGTTTATTTCCTTATTCACTTATTTTGTTTATATATATATTTTTTGCCTACTGTTGTCATGTTGTTTTCCATTTTGACACAGTGCTTTTTTTCATAATCACTAGGATCTCCACCACACCACAACATTTTTGAAATTCTTGTTTTCCTGTATTTTTTTTGTCATGGCAACGCATCTGTATCTAGTTAGACTCAACCAGGGCCAGGTTTTCCTTTTTTCATTAAGCAATACTGGGGTTTGGGGTAAACTATTGCTGTATTCAAATATTAAATTTGAATAAAGCTCGCAAAATATTTGAAATGCATTTCTTTCAGTGTAACCCCTGAGGCAGTGTGTGTGAAACTATGCTCTAAAACATCCACACATTACATTTCTACTCCTGTGCTGATGTGTTCCTGTTTTATTGCAGGTCTACTCTTGCTCAGCAGATGGCACTGTCAGACTCTGGGACTTCACAGATGGCATCCTTATTAAGGTACAGCTTTATTCATGCATTGTTTTTTCTCCAGTTTTGTGGCTCATCCCTATCCAGCACTGACACGCACATCCTGCACACTTTGTTTTCTAAATGAATCTGAATCACAGTTTACCTCTATATTTACATCTTAGCGTAACGTGCAGTGACATAGTAGTGAAGGACTGGTGGTTAGCGATCATTTTGAGAAAGGGTCAGTGTGTCTTTTTCTCTGAACACCACGTGTGACAGCTGTGTGATCTCTTCCAGACTTATGTTATTGGATACCCAATTTACTCCATCTACGCATCTGCAAACCATGAAGGAGTCATCTTTATCGTTACCCCCACACTGAGTGACAAAAGATCTGGTAGGTTTGACATCTGTTTTATCTGTGATGGTTTTTTGAGTTTGATACCTACATCGTCTCAACATCTCTGACACCCTATGTGCTTTGCCAGAAGAAAAAGCCAATGGATCATTTTAATGTTTCTCACTTCAGTTTAAACCCAAAACCATAAGCAATTACTGAGCAATCATTGAGCTACAAGACCAAATGATGTAATAAATGATAATGCTGAAACTGCAGAACTAGGCTGGCTGTTTTTAGAAAACTTAAAAAACACCACTTCCTGTTATTCACACAAAAAACAGTGATTTTGTTTTTTTTAATGACAGGAATGTTTGTAGAAAAAATGAGACCATCCTGGTAAAAACTGAATCTGCATGCTTGACTATATACTACATTATATTATTTTTACCTGTAGGAGGCGCCAGATACGTAAAATGGCAAATTGTTCTCATGGGTTTTTTAACATCTGCAAAGTAGGAACTGGGTAAGAGGTCAGTGGGTAAGAATGTGTAACAGGCTGGTGTGTGTGTGTGTGTGTGTGTGTGTGTGTGTGTGTGTGTGTGTGTGTGTGTGTGTGTGTGTGTGTCACACAGAGTTGTTCCAGCTGGTTGCGGTACATCTGCCGCAGAGTGGAGATCAGCTGGTGGAGGCCCGAGAGCTCTCTGCTGTGCTAAGTGACATCAGCTCCAACCCAGCAGCCATTGCCTTTGGCAGAGGGGTATGCACACACAACTGCTGTCACTATTAAACCATCTTAAACTGTTACTTTCCCAAAACTGATATCTCCTGTTTGGCTAGTTTGCTGACAGGTATTGGTTTGAACGCTTGTTGACTTTATCAGACTTTCCTCTGCTGTGCCAGATTACAATTATCCAGTATTTTTATACCATGAGAATTATCTATAGAATCAGTTCAAGTTGTATCTGTCCTCAAAAACCCCAGTACAGCCCAATGGGTGCATTGAATTGAATAACTGTAAAATTAACTTTGGATACTTGTTCTTTAACCCGTAAAAATAAATATATAGCGACACCTATATGTTTATTTAATCAACTTCAAATTGGCACCAGCAATTCTTCAAGAAGAGGTTTCATATGCAGATCCTAGATCAGCCACGATCCAGCTTGTATGTGATAATAACCAAATGTTATCATCTTCACAGGGGGAATTTATTGCTTCAGCTAAAGGTCTGCAGCTCGAGGTCTATTTCTTCAAGAAGCAGAAGTCATACAGGTGAGCCAGTGCATCAGTTACCAAGTGTGGAGATGGTTCATTAGACACAAAATGTTGTGGAGACCAAAGATGGAGTTACCATATGTGACAAAGGTTGTGAATCATAAAACCAGTGATGTTCACAAACCGACATTTGTCAACAAAGCCCTGAGGATGTTTAATAAAACCGCATATCTCTTGTTGTGTGGGTTGCTAGGTTTCCCCTCAAAGAAGACAACAAGAAAGGAGGGAAGAACACGTACACCTGTGTTGCCTGCCACCCACAAGATGACTGCATCGCCACTGGGCATGAAGATGGCAAGATTCGTTTGTGGTGAGTGTAGTGACAACATGGCCTTGAAGCATATACACTCCCACCCAGTGTGTTGATAGTTTTGAACAATCATTTAGACTAAACATCTGCTGCGCATTTATTTTTTTTAACTTGACTATTTTGCTGATATGTTATATTTATAGCAGTAAATTCCCTTTTTTTTCTCCTTTGTAAAGCAACTTTTTAGTTCTTTGGTTGGTGCAGTGTGTGTATACGAAGTGTATGTACAGAGTTCTTCAGATGAAGGTGAAACTCTTATTAGTGTAACATGACTGTTTATCCTTTCAGGAGAAACTTCAACCACAAGAAGGAGTACACATACTCCACTCTGCACTGGCATCACAGTGCTGTCAGCTCACTGCGCTTCACTCCAGAAGGTACACGCGTCATTTGTTGACTGACCATTTGTTCCTTTTCTTTCCTAATATGTTATGCAGGAAAGTGGAATCAAGTCAGCATTTCCCATAGTATGCTTAATATTAGCTACCAGTTCTTCAGAAGCTCATATTTATTTATTTTTGAAGAGAGAGGCATCGGTGCCCTATTCCTGCCTCTGTATGGATTTCTGGTTTGTTTAACAGGCACCAACCTGCTGAGTGGAGGTGTGGAGTCTGTGCTCGTCCAGTGGAGATACAACCAGGAGAGCCAGAAGGACTTCTTGCCCCGCCTGGGTGCTGCCATCACACACATCACCGTCTCACCTGATGGAGCACTGTTCTGTACCTCACACAGTGACAACAGTAAGGAGCTTTTCCCTGTACTGTGCACTCAGATGAAACACAGACACACAGAGTGATTTTGGTAACAGTGGAAATAGTTGCGTGTATATTATTAGCATTTTAAGCAGTTTATTTTGTACCTAAGAGCTCACATCTGTGTCACTGACTGAGCAGAGAAAGGTGACACAAATGGAAGCAATGACTGCAGCTGTGAAATGTTTATATAGGCTTCATGCAGTTTTATTATTAATGGAAAGCTGACTTCAGTCTCCTCCTTGTTCTAGAGATCACTATCATCCAGAGTTGTGTTAAAGTATCAGCTGTCATTCAAGGCCTGGTCAAAGGTGAGTACAGACTGTAGGTGGCAAGAGCACGTACACTGATAAACATGCTGTATAGGGCTCATACACAAACGTTTGACCATTATCGAAGAAGCTTTTAATTCATCACTATTCTCATCTTAAACAATAAACCAGTCACACAAGTTGCTGACACTGTAATAGTGCAGGGTGTTGAAAATTAACAAATACCTCAGTTGCAAATGACTAAATTTGTTTCTAGACAACACATCAGAGAAATTAACATGAGAAATAAAAGAACTCCAACAAAGCCCTGGCGAAGGATCACCATGAAAGCCCAAATTAACAAGAGTATTAACAAGAGTGTTAAATGGAAGTCAAAGGTCTTATCACTGTTAGGATTATTGTATAGTCAGAGTGAAATGAAAATTACTTTTTTTTACCTTGTCACCAAGTCTTTTATGTCAAGCCTTTTATTAAAGGAACTATTTGTAAGTTTTGCTAATCTATACATAGCTAACATTAGCATTAACAGCTGTGAATTTACCAGTCTAGAAGAAACGTGAGTTCAGCATCAAACTTTATTCTTTTACTCACCAGCAGCTGTCTCCAGACGTGGAAAGAACACCAATGTTAACTTTTTTCTCTATCACTTCTTTTCTTCTACTCAAGTTAGCATGCTAACCAACTAGCTCCGGCCCAGTCGGACCGTCTTGTTCATCTTTTCTTGGTATCGTAAAGTGATGACACTTTACGATACCAAGTCACTGTAGCGTCCAATCTGCCCTGAAGATGGTATTGCTGCTCAGAGGACATGTTATAACCTCTCGTCTTGTAAACTGAAACTCTTGGCAAGCAGCAATCACCAGCACCTGCAGCAAGAAACCACCGTCAGCGGCAGAGAAAACCTTTAACAAGAAACGCCTTGTATTGTATTACATTGGCTTAGTGGGAAACAAAAGTCTTTCGCATCAAATCTTTCTTTCCTCATGTGACATATCAGAAAGAGAAAATAAAATGTTTGAACCTGCCAGGTTAAAGGAAGCAGCTGATTTTCACCTCTCTCTGTTCCGGTGCAGGAGAAAGTGTCAGGACCGACTTGATGGTGGACCCACGCAGCAAAGCCATGGTGTTGAACGGCAGACCAGGCCACCTGCAGTTTTACTCCCTGCAGAGAGACAAACTGCTGTACAATGTAAGCACTCTGCTGTATACACTGAGCTTATAATATCACACACACACCAGACCATGTGAGTTTGTGGATTATTTTCAGAGGTTTTTATTGACGTAATGCTGTATTAGCTCCAGGAACTTTATAAATATGGATAGAAGTATTTCAAAACAACAGCAGAAATGTCTGTGGATGGAAATACAAATCCACTGTGATCCACAGACTCACTTAACATCTCTGCCAGCTACACCTTAGTTTGAATTGGCAGTAATAGCTAAATTCTGAGGTCATCTTCTGTGTTTTGTGCAGCTGGACATCGTGCAGCAGGAGTACATTCATGAGTCGGGCCTGCAGCAGTTTGAGGTGGTCAAGGCGGCCTTCGATACCTCTGGAAACTGGCTAGCAACAGTGGAAGAAAGAAAACAGAAAGATGCTGAGCTGGAGCTTAATTTAAAACTGTGGGCATTTGATGAACAAACACAGAGGTACAGATGTCTAAAGTTTATCTGATGTTTCTATTTGCTCATTAATCAGTATAATTCAGTAGTAGACTGGCCAAAACTGTTTCTGAGTTTGTAGTTCAGTCCAGTCCAGTAGTGTTTTTTCTTGGTGTAATAGCAAAGGTTAAATAATAGTTTCTTTTTTTCTTGATCCTCAACCACCACCCTGTGACATGCTCTCTGAATCACTTGCAGTTTTGTGCTGAACACGACCATCTCGGCCCCCCACGAGGCCCGGATTACAGCCATGTCCTTTTGCCATTCCGCTGACAGCCAGACCACCATGCTGGTCTCCTCCAGCAAGGACGGACACTTCAAAGCATGGCAGCTGGCCGCACCAGCCCACACAGAGGGTAAGTACCCAGGCTCTGTTTCTGACAGTCCATTCTACCAAAAGGCTGAGTTCGGCTGAGCTGTTGACCCGTGGTAATATTTACTCTGCTCTTTCAGCACAGTTACAGGCTTTGACTTTTCTGATTCTTGGTGTGCATCTCCAATTTACGGTTCAAAAATGATGTGTTCTTTACAAGTTAATGATCAATGAGGAGCATTCAGAGCTTTATGTGAGGATGTGGGATTTGAGTATTTAACCTGTAACTGTAAACCTGCAGTGCAGAACTTTTGTCTCCCCCTTCTGGCAGTCAGAGTAATTACACAAACACTGTGGACACGTGCCTCGCTCCAAGAAAATAATCCATTATTTAGGGTAGAGTAAATGTTATAGTTACATACCAATCCAAGAGCAGTGCGGTGACATCTGTCTGCTCTCAGTCTCTTCTTTCAGCGCTCTCCAATGAGGAAAGCCACAACAGTGGCAATCCATCATTTGTCCTTGCTGTCAGTCGCTTTCTTTTTTAGGCTGAAATCCTTCCTCTGGATGCCAAGTTTGTTTTGTTTTTTTTTTTCTGGAGCAACAAGCCTTTTTCTTTTTTTTTAATGTTTTTCGAAAGGTTTTCGAAAGTTTTACGAAAATGACGTTTTTCCACCATAGACTCCCAGCTGCTGTAGCTTACTCCATCTCTGTCGCTACTGGTGCTCCACATTGCTGGTTGCTTCTGGTTGGCCATCGCAGGAATGTCACCACAGACACCATATTTAAAACTGTGGTATACTGCAGAATACAGAGATTTACCTGCTTACTGATTGGGTCAGTCAGCATTGTGTGAACTTGTTTGAGAAGGTCTTGAATGTAACAGACTTTCATTCATATGTAAAAGTTCCAAATTCCAGCTTTAACCACAGAAGTCGATGTTATTTTTCCAGTATTAAAGTATAATATTGGGAAATGCACCATTTAAAATAACAGCAAAAAGGTCACCGCAAAAATACTCTCTCTATCAATCACTTTTCTTTGATCTAAATGAAAAACATCATATGGTCAATTTATAGGTCATATCAGAGCAAGGAATAGTAAGATGGCTGTATATTTTACCTCAACAGTTAGTTTACCCAATCAGTGTCATGCAGCGGATGCTTTTATCCAAAGTCCTTTGAAGAACCATGATTTTGCACATTTTAAGTCTCGGATATCAGTAGGAATCAAACCACACGGTTGGTGCCAGGCTCTACCCTTTAGTTTCTCGAAGCATCAATTGAGTTTAAGGCTTTCGCCAAATTAGGAGGCATTTCTAACTAATCTAACGCTCTCTGTGTCTGTCTCCCCCTCTCCTTCCTCTTGAACGGGCCCTTAGATGAAGGTCCTTCCTGGTCGTGTGATTTTGTGGGAGCCTATCACGCCCTGGTGCCCGAGTGCTGCAGTTTCTCTGCTGACGGTTCTTTGTTGGCAGTCAGCTTTCAGGAGGTGGTGACTGTGTGGAGCCTGTCCTCCTGGGAGCTCCTGACAACTCTGTCCCAGCCGCCAGGAGCGATCAGGTCAGAGCATATACATGCACACGAATACCCACAGGTTCAGCAGAGCTGGGTGTCAAACCTTGATACTTATAGCACTTATTTGGTTATGTTTGCAGTACTGTTGACTATTGAAAATGAGCATTGAATGATTGGTCAGCTTCTTTATATTGCCATCCTCCTGTACAGCTGTACAGATTAAAGAGTAATACCTTTTTACAGAAAGGTGAAAAGTTTTTTTTTTTTTTTTTAATGGAATGCAATGTCAAGTCAAAGCATTATTTTAGTATCTGTACTAAAATGCAGATATGCAGCTATCACTGAGCAAGGAACTAATGAGCAAGATGAGTACAAACTGTTATAACAGGTACAGAGTGGATAAAGGGACATCAAGGCCTCACATTCAGCTAAAAAAAACAATGGGATAACATCTGACCCGACAAAACACATAAACTTAACATGTTAAAGTTACAACACAGACACACACACACACACACACACACAGATTCACTGAACAGTCGGCTGTTGTAGAGTTTGGCTGTTTGCAGTCGAGGCCCCTCAGTGGTGGATGTCTTTGAGCAGTTAAATGACCTCTTTAACACACTGGCTGAGGTCCAGGGCGTTGTTTATCACAGCAGAAAAGAAATGTTACAGCCTGAGCTAAAGAAGTGCTGCCTGTCAGCCCACTGAACATGGGGTAAGGCTGCAAGTTTCGCAACATTGCTGGAGTCTCACAAATGTTGGCAGGTCAGTGAGGACACACAACTGCTGTTGCTAGTTTCTGTACCACTTTTCTGAAATAAACCCAAAACAATGATTCAGCCTTTATTATCTTTGTAAGAAAAACAAAAGAGAGATGACTTGCAGTTTATCTTAAAATGAAGGACCTGGCAGAGATGAGCATGAGGAAAGGAGACTTAGAAAAGGTCTCACTCTGAAAACTCTATCACACTCAGAAAACCTCTTCATATGAGGAAGACGTTTCCTGTGTAATTTGGGAGCTGGAAGGGAATTTGTGAGTAATAAGACTTCAAAGTTGAACGTGGGGGAAAGTGGAAGATGTTAATGGTCAGCTGTTTTGACAGCTGCCCAGTGCCCCTTACATAACTACCACCTATGGATGTGTAGAGCTGGGTCAATTGCTTCACCTCCAACCTCACCAACCCTCCTCTCTTTACACGTAACTTCAGGGATTAATAATGTCTTGGCTCACTGATAAAACAGATACAATTGACCTGACAGGAGTAATTTTTATCAAGAAAAGTAATTAATACATTTTTTCCTGGGAATGTCACGGACGTGCTTTAAATGATATGTAGAAGGCAGCATTGTGCAGTCTGAAAGGCAGGCAGTTATTGATTCTTGGTGGTTGTTCAGACCCTGCTTACATGTTCCCATTTGAACCCCCCAAAGCAGAAAACTCTTCAAAAGCTAATCCTGTGAAATATGTGTGGTGTGTGGAGCTCAGTGGCTGAAGGATCGGGGGGGTGGGGGGTGCACTTGGGATTCTTTACAGTCACAGGAAAACTAAAGGGACCTTTTTTTTTTTCCTCCATCAGGGATCTTTGCTTTGGGCAACTAAGCTGCTCCAAGTATCTGCTGGGAACCACTGCGAACAACCTGCTCTGCTGCTGGAACCTCCTCACCTGCTCCTGTAAGGCCACCTCTGTGCATGTCATAAACAAATCTGCATTAATCAAAGTTTTTATTTTAATTTGTCCATGCAATTAACCATACTTTTTCTTTTCCTGTTTTGCTTTGTCTCCTGTCCTCTCTGGCAGTGGAGTGGAGCACCTCCATGGACATCAGCCTGTTGCTGGCCGACCCCCTCTCTGAGAACATGGCTGCCTTCTGTTGTCAGGCTGGATGCACCGACTGTAAGCTGCCCAAATCTGCATTTCCAAGTTGGGATCACATGTCAAACCACACAGAAAATAGTTTTTGAAAATCAAATTTAAAGCCCCAGAAACCATCTCTGAACAGGATAATTATACTTGAATATTGTAGCACAATGTCACAGGCAGTCCAAAGAGAGGAAATCCAGTTTCCCTTCACTTTGTATATTGTTTTTGTTGCTATGTATTCTTAATGGCATACAGACTATAAATGGAGTGCTTTACTCCACAAGAATGAACTAAACGGTCTAAAGCAAGTGTTCACAAAATCAAAAAAGTTCTCTTAAAAGTTTTAAGATATATAAAAGTTAATATATAACAGGTTGGTCATTGGTTTAATGACCAAATAACAATAATGTTAGTTCTGGCATCTGTTGTCACTGTGCCAGGCCGTTGACTCTTTTTACAGCCGTCAGCTGAGATCAATGTGTCCTTTGTAATGTTTTTTTCTCCTTCTGTGTTTCAGTGTTTGTCTTTAAGCCCAATGAGCCTCGGCCACTGTTTTCCCATAAGGCAGTGTGTTCAGGGAAGGTGACTCGTGCTGTCTTCTCCCCGAGGGAGGAGATACTGGAGAGCTGTGAGGAGACCAGCCAGTGGCTCAACCACTCACAGCTCTACTTCCTCACTCAGTACATGGTAAACACCACCAACGCAAAACAGATTTTTTATTAAACTTGACAATTAAGGCGAGATTTAAACAAGAGATTTGCTCCCAAAAATACTAAACAATATGTGGACACACCTTTCTGCATTTTGTCCACACAACCTTGTCCAGATGATAAAGTATATTCATTTGACACTTGAAACCCAGCTGATCAGATTTGATCTTTTCTTCACTGTGCCTTGGCATCTTTAGATTTACAGTAACTGGTTCAAAGGGGTGTTGCACTTAGCGTGATATCATTTTGTTCTTTTGTCTTCAGGTGCTTAAGACTGCAGCCCTGAAACTTCATTAAAACAAAGATGTGAACAAAATTTATCTTGAGCAGGAAATGGATGAATTCATCCGAACCAAATGAGGGCAAAATAAACCTCAAGTCTGTTTCATGTCTGCTCTCAGCCATCCTTATGTGATCTGAATGTCATGGTTATTATCATGAAATACTAGTTACAATGTGACGTTGGGAAAATGTAACATTAACACAAAAAGAACTTTGTTCTGTTGCACATTCAAAGTGTGTTATTACTGTGCTCATGCTGTTGACTGATGTGAACTTTCCTGCAGGATCTCATGACATTCACCACCAAGGCAGAAGAGGACAAACTGATGGCCTCCAGCAAACAGGTACAGTCACCTGCGCACCAATCACAGCTCAGCGTCAGAGGGTTGTAGGCACTTTTGGCCTTGGGCTCAAAAACTCAAGGTGTTGCATAGTGAGGATGTAGAAAGAAAAAAGAAAAAAAAAGAAAGAAAACTGTGAGCTGGACTGACCCCTTTATTCAGATGTTGCTAAAAAACATCAGTGCTGAAGATTTACCTCCGTCCCACCCCTCAAAACTATTGACCTGGGTTCATTTTTGTTAATGTGAGACATTTCCTGCTTTCCCTGACATTGTTATGATTATTTCCCCCCCCTTAAAGCTTGTGATTGATGACAGCGTCGCCATGACACCCTTCTACTTGTTGCTGGGGAAACACCGGCAGCAGCAGCAACAGGAAAATCAAGACGCACTGAGCTCCCTGTCTGCTGAGAGAACACCTCTGCCACAGGGATCTGTTGCTATTAAGGAGGTCAGTAGTTCAGCCCTGCGTGTTTTCATACAGCTCCGTATCACAAATGTCCCTCAGGGGGACACGATCTGTGCAGCATACGGGACCCTCTGTCCTTTGACCGCTTCAGGTTCACTTTGGGTTGAATATAAGCTGGTTCATCTATTAAGAGGTTCAGACTTTTTATGAAAATGTAAATATAAGGACATCTGTTGTTGTTTTTTTTTTTTAATATTAAACCTTTGCCTCTTTGACAGCTCCTGCAGACCCCAGCCCACGTCCTTCCCTCCACCTCTTTCCTCTGCTCCATGTTTGTACAGTCTCTGCTCATCTCCGTCACAGACTCCAGGTCAGTAGTCCACTGAGGCCGTCAAGCTCCAGAAATTCCACAAATTCTGAATCTGTGTCCAATTATTTGTTAATGAGTCAGACAGTAAAAGCAAATCAAGCCCTAACACAGGGTGGATAATAACCATTTACAGTCACAGTGGTTCATTCTAACTTGTTTAATGTGGTTTGCCTGTTTCAGGGTAAATATGTGATGTTGTAATATATTTGATGCCTCACTAACTTCATGGCTGTGGGTCAGATAATGTCAGCGTGAGTTGACAAAGCACTGCTAGAATTGAGGCTCCTCGTGATTCAGCAACTTGAGATCCTGGCTGACATGGTGCACATGGGAAAATGTTCTTGTTTATCTCCAAAAATATGCAGAGTCACGTTAACCTTTTTTTTTTTTCCATGTGTGCTCTCATGGCCTCAGGGAGGAAACCAAACATGCAGAGGAAGCAATGGAGAGCGAGAATGAGGAAGAGGATTCAGAGGGGGAAATGGAATCCAGTACCTCAAGATTTGAGGAGGTGTCACTGGCAACAGAGACTGCAACCCCCCCTCTGACAAAAGCCCAGGTTAAGGAACTGAGGAGGGTGAAGAAACTTGACCACAGCTGGCTCGCAGGCGTCCTGGACTCTTGAACATGACATGTACAAAAACAGACATTCACACAGATACAGACCTATCGAGCGTTTTTACCACATCAACAGATTTTTTATGTTTTTTTTTTCACCAGTAAACCAGAATGGATATTGCAAATGCAAAACAAATATTTGATTGTGCAAGTATCTAACCCTTTGGCAGCAGTTACAGCCTTAAAATGTAGTTTTACACATTTTATCAATAAAAAATTCTCCCTGTTTTTCTCTGTAAAAGAGCTGAGGCTCTGTTGCACAAGGATTGTGTGTGAACTGCAGTTTTCTTGCCTGGAGCTCTAGACTGTATTGAGGACTGGACTCTGACTCGACCGCTCCTGAGCATTAACATTGTTTTTTTAAGCCAGTCCTGTGAAGCTTTGGCTGAATGTTTGTGGTTGGGGTCTTGTTGGAGAATAAGTTTCCTAAGTCACAGTTCTCCTGCAGACCGCGGCAGGTTTTCCTCCAGGTTTCCTCTGTATTTTGCTGCAGTTCTGAGGGCAACACGCGAGCCGGGATTTTCCGCCTTAGATCATCTGTCTGTTCTCTTCCTTTCACATGTTTCACCAATCAAAACAAACACCATGCTTCTGATTGATGCACAAACATGTAAGGGTTCTGTATGTTTCTTTATCTAAAATTATTTATCTGCCAAAGACTACAGAACCATCTTGTCATTTCAGTCTTCCAGCCGCCTGCTGCCAAACCCTAGCTGATTCATTTTAATGATTGATCTTTCTGTGCTCCAAGATATTTGTTTTCATCAGTAGTTACCAATGTTTTTTTTTACATAATTGTTCATGTTTAGGCTTGGTCTCTTTTTAATCAAAGCACCTCTGGATCTTCTAGATTAGTTTATTTGACCTTAAATCACCTGCTATGCTGTAATTATACAACATTTCACTTATAATAATAATAATACACAATCTACAGCTGGATCCATCAGTGATGGTTTGGTATGTCACAGAAAAGATATTAATTATAATGCCATCGTTTATTTTGAACAATAATCAATTTAGACATTTTGTAATATTGTTTGTTTTCTGTTTATCTTTGTCAGAAACTTTTCATTACTTCTTGTGAACCAAAGTTAAAACATAAAAAAGGACATGGTGACAACTTTCTATAGGCACTGTATGCAGGCACGTTGATGTGCGGTTACACATTTTCTACATTTTGAAATTCAATAAAAAGATGTAAACTTTTATTAAAGCTGCCGGCCTCAATGGTATTCCTTTATCCTTCACCTTCATACACAACATCAGTGTCTTCCAGAGTCCAAACTCAGCCTTTTTTTCCATTGTCATGCTCTGTGATGTAATTGAGAAAACTGGTGGGGGTTATATACGCAGATGACGTTTCTGATGTTGTATAAGATGGTGAACTATGACACACATCTAACCAGCCTGTTGCTTTCAGATCAGGATTAAGATAGGAGGCAAAATTAATGTTAACAAATAATCAATCAATACATAACATTGTGTCTGGAAATTCTGCCCATGATATTTGATATTACAGGTACTCGTTGCTTTCTTGGAAAGCTTGAACAGCGAACTCTTCTTATGTCACCAGGACCTTGAAATAACACATTATTGGTGCTGTAAAGTCAGGCTTGACACAGCAGGCTCTTGAGTAACAAATCCTGAAGTCCTGAGTAAGCTGTCTCAGAAGGAGAAGGTAACATTTGCTTCCCATAGTCCAAGTGCATGTTCATGTCAGCATTTTTCAGTTCCTTTCTCTGTCAGGTGCCTGAGGCCTCCCACCAAGGACAGATCCGTCGTGTCTTCATGATCTCTGCATTCGTCACACATCAAGGCCCAACGGACCCTTCGGTGGTCAAACTGGGTCACACTATATATATATATATATATATATATATATATATATATATATATATATATATAAACTTATCAAGTCCTAAACTATTTATCTGTCACTTTTATGGACTTGATATGACCTGGGGTTGTAAAGCAAACGTTACACTTTTCAAGCAATAAACCTTGTCTAAATATTCACGATAAACTTCGAAATGAAAAACGATGAACCTTGAAATGAAATAAATAGGGGGAACTAGGGGACACTTATTCATCACTTAAACCCCTTTTTAACCATGCAACATTTTTACCTTTTTTAAACTTTCCCTTTATATTTACCCTCTTTTTGCCATTTAAACATAGCCAGTTCAACAAAGAGTAAGTTTGAAAATCAACAAAAAGAAGGAAGTAAAAACAAACAGTTTAGGATGAGAAGATTGATACCACTCTGAAGTCCCACACATAAAGCTCACTAATTATCACGTTAAATAATTTGTTTAGTATGTAAAAACAACAGTGGTTTTATGGTGGGTAATGTGTCAGACTATTTCTTGGCTGTTTGCCCTGCTGGAGACAGTGAAGGCGCCCAGTCAACAGATAATCTGTCACATAACTCCACCATAAAACCACAACTTTACATTTTCATTCTTTTTATCAGGTTAAGAAATAAGAAACAATGTGTTAATTAGTGAGCTTTAGTTGCTGGTATGCAAATTTATTTTCCACTTGTTTCCATTTGCGATGCAAAGCTAAAATAAACTAAGCTAAGCTAAACTAAGCTAAGCTAACTAGCTATTGGCTGTGGCTCTATATTTAAAAGAAAGAACTGAGTGTGGTATCAATCTTCTCATCTAATACTCAGTAAGAAAGAAAATATACATATTTCCCAAAAGGTCAAACTATTGCTTTTATGTGCTGCATAAAGCTAAGTGGATTGGAGTGAACAAAAACAACCGTCTGTAATAAATGTGCCTCAAGGTAAAGCTATAGACATGCTATGCTTTAAATGACTGAAACTGAGCAATGGTTAAACCTCACACCTGACTTCCCCTATCAGCAGCTGTATCTGTTATATATTATTTCAAATTTTACGTTTGAAATTACAGTGAAAGTCTTATCCGACAAACTTTGACTTCAACAAAACATGAACACGAGGCCTTGGCAGAAATTGCTGACCAAACATATACATTTATTTTTTGGGGGAAAATTAGCCTTCTGAGTGATCATTGTTCCAGAAGATAATAGAAATCTGACCCATAAGGAGGAAGAGATACTGTATCTGCACTGTGGCCAGGCACTTATCTAGTTCCTGTCTGTAGACATTGGACTTTCGCTATAGTCAGCAGCCATGTCCCTCTGAAGACTGTGGATCTTCAAGTATGAGGTGGGGCTGAGTCACAGCTTTGAAACTCTTTAAGGTGTTGCTCCCTGTGTGTGTAACCTTTTTCACTAACTGTTATATGACAAATCTGCTGTCAGAAAATAAAAAAAAAAATAAAAAAAAATGTTTCAATTAAGTGTACAATCAGCTAACTTCATTTCAGTGACTTTACTGCAGGTTTGTGTGAATTGGCCTTTTATTACTGTTGTTTAAAATGGAATAATCTTAATAGGGTGCAAAACTTAAAGGTGCCATGTTGAATAAACGTAGATGTCCATGTGTTCCTTAATTATAAAGCAGGTCTAGGTTTAATATTAATACTGTGAAAGTATCAGAGCCTCAGTCCACAGAGAAATGCACACAGCCTGTATTCAGAAACTGAGCCTTAAAACCAGCCGTCAGGACTTCTGTAACTTTGTGATGTCACAACAAAACAGTCACCACTCTCAGCCATGCCCCAAGCCCCGCCCACCTGGACCCACCATCCAATTTTGCTGGATTTGGTTTGGTGTTTTACCTGAAATCTGCTATACTTTTATTGGATCACTCAGAAAACAGTCAGCCAATCAGAAGAGCGGCACAGAGCCTTCTCTCCTCTGATTGGCTCACAGACCTGTTGTTACTAGAGCTCCAGATAGAAGCCTGAGAGAGGAGATGTAAAACAACATTTAAATGGTTTTTGGTTCTTAAAACCACAAATATATCTTCTTATGGATCAACACTTCAAATAAAACACAGGAGAAGGGGAAAATATGGAGCTTTAAAGAAAGGCTTATTAAAATGTGATATATGTCTATAAATTATGTCCGATGTTGCAACAGAAACATTTGACAAGCCAAAAAAGCCTGCAGAGATCTAAAAAGGTTCTATTGTATTCATTAGCTGTCTGAATGATTAGCAGGGGTTTTGGTATTTGGTGTTATGTAAACCTCTTAAAGAGGTACCACTCACTCTTGCGATATGATATATGATTGATATGAGCAACAAAGTATGGGTGGTTGTAATAAGTGAAAGTGATTAAATGTGGAAATACCCCTGGTATTAAAATGCTAAAATGCCACAAAATGATAAAATAAGAACTAAATACAGAGACAGATCACTAACACGCCTCATGCCGAGCCTTTTTGTCACTTGTGCCGTGCAAAACCAGGTCACTCTTTGTCTCTCCAGCAGGCATGCAAGTCCAGATCATCCAGCTCAGCTTAAAGTCAGTCAGTTTAACACTGGCCGCCTGAGAGAGAATGGATTCTGAGGAGAAAATTAGCAGCTAACTCTTCTGTGGTATGTGACCTCACACAGCAGCAGCCAAGCCCAAAACTGAGACCGTAGAAACAGTGCCTACACAATAACTGCACATACATACACACAGAGATAAGGCTGTACAAACAGGTGATTGTAAAGGTTTTCTTTATTCAAGAAACCTCATGCAATATAAGCAGTTCCAAAGTCCTCATATTGAGTGGAGTGCGATTATTACATAAAAATTTGATTCCTTTATGATTTAATGTTTTTGCCTATTGAACTACAATAACACTGATATATATGCATGTATGTATATATATGTGTATATATACATACACACAGATATATAGTCAGATTGAAGCAGTTTGATACACATGTATTGAAACGAATACAGTAATTGCTTTATACACAAATTTCAAAAATCTTTATGAAACCTCAATTTGACATAAAATGCTAACACTAGATATACAAAACATGTAAAAAAGTTTTCAGACAAATGGCACAACACAGTATACACAATGTATTTTTTTTTACATTTTCTAATTGTATATTTATGTAAGTTTAAACTGACTGACAGCTAATGTTATTTACATTAAAAATATAAAGTTTATGGCCATGTGTGATATTCCTGAATCAGCAGGCCGACTGTTCTAAGAGCTGGTTTTTGTTTCTCATGCGCAGACTTTGAGTTTGAGGTTACATTGAACCCGGGTGGGATCTGATAATTAAGCTCCATTCCCGGTTGAGTCTGCACCTCGCGGCACACCTGCAGACGTCCTGACTCAGCACCACTTCTTCCTCCAGGTTTCATGGGAATGTGCAGCTGAAAAGTAGCCCTCTGTTCTCCTACATCTGCTGCGGCTACCTCCGTTTCCAACCCAAACACACCCCCCACCCCGAAATCCTGGCTACACTGGCTGGCTTTTTCATGGGCTGGGTGCAGCTACGAACTCTTGATGAAGCCACATGTGTGCGTTTAACAGCTGTCAAGGCTAGTTTATAATGGTAAGGCATCAGAAATGAGTGAAAGCGGGAAAGAAGTAGTTATAGCTACATTATAGTTACTTTGTTTGGGATCTTTCAAAGCTACTTTCATGATGTCTGTGATCTTAAACTGTTTTTTGGAGACAATGTTTGATCAGTTAAATCACTTCACAGTTAAAGGAGCATGCAAAAAAACTATGCACTCATTTTAGTGAGGTACTATTAAATACATTTTCTACACAGGGTACTGAAAGCCAAATATGTGAACAGAAGACTTTAGTAAAACATTTTCACTACTTTTGAAGCTTAGAGAAATAAGAACAAAAACCTAGACTCCTGAGTCCAGGTCCAGGTCTGAGGCGGTAAACTGAGATCTGAGCAGGGATGCTGACTAAGCTCCCTGGCAGACTTCTCGAGGAAACGGGGGGCACCTGAAGTAAACTGAGGGTGTATTCAGACTTTTTTTTTCCACAGGGGTGGGCCAGTTTTTCCTCATGAACATGTGGTGCTGAGTAATATGTGCCTTTTTGAACCACAATCCCCCCACAGCACCTGAACAGACCGACAGAGAGACTATAAGTGATTGAAATACGATTGTGCTCTGGGGGAGTCGGGGCTTCAGCCTTGTGCAAAAAGTATTGATCAAATATCTGATCACGCATTGGGTGTAATGACAGATGTCAATCACTTAAAGTGCCTGTGTAACAACAACAATCATTTTTGAAAAAAAAAAAAAAAATCACTCCAGAGAACTCAAAACATAGAAATCAAAAGGTGACAAAAATTAATCTGTTGATGTAAACTATCAGAAAAAACAAAAACAAAAAATTAAGTACAATCTCACAGTGGGTTAGAAATCTTCAAATATACTGGGGTTATATGAAAGCATTAGTGAACCTACACTACTGTCACCTGATGTAAAAATATATATTTGGAATGCTTCAGACAGATAACTGGTTTCCCTCACTTCCTTTTATGCCACATATGGACTTTGACTTTGGTAACTGAGATAACTGTTGACAAGGGTGCATAGGATTTCTCATTATTTTCTTATGGCACAATCATGCGCGCGACACACAACACTGATGATACAGTTATTATAAAAAAAACACCGTCTGCAGTTCCTGAAAAAATACAGTTAATTGCATAACCCTTATAACAACGCATTAAAGAGACCGGATCCCAGTTTTGTGTTTGGTCAAATAAGAAGAACCCACCCCCCTTCTAGAGGAATACACCCACCACCTGCTCTTCATACGTGTATGTGGAAGCTGACGCAACCAAAGAGCAGGCGCTCAGAGAACAGCAAGCAGACGCAGCTACAGCACCAATGATGTCACTGAGAGGGAGGTGTCAAAAAAATGAGGGGTGCTCTGTCTTTTAGTGTCTCAGACAGTCGCCTCCCCCCACCCCTTAATTCAAGCCTCAGTGCCTGCTTCCCTGCAGCATCTCTCCCTCATTTTGCCCTTTTATTAGCTGAAGCACCTTTTACAAATCTTTACAGCTATATCCAGGCTGTTAAGAGGAGATTATTTCACTGGTTTCTTTAAAACAAGCCTAGAGGTGATGGATGCACAGTACCTGTGTTAAGGAGCGTGGACCCATAGATGAAAAGCTGAGGCTCTCATCAGACTGAAACAGTTAGAGAAATCCTGCCTTGTCTACGCTTTTACCATGGATTAGTTTTCTATGACTGTGAACCTCCTGCTAATGATTAATACATTATTAATGACTATGCATAGCAAGTTAAGTTACCTTCATAAGGTTTATGTTAGCATTAGCATTCTGCCTGCTACAAGCAATGATGTTAGCTTGATAAATAAGATGCAGGGATAGGGTAAGGCTTGATAAATATGTACCCAGGACAGAGTCTCTTTAATGGAGTTAGACGGTGGTAGGAAGTGAGGGGGACTCGACCGTCTCCACCTTCTGCTCCGGCGAGCAGCAGAGGAAGAGGCGGCTGCCCAGGCTCTTGAAGGCAAACCTAAAGTACATGATGTGACCCATGGCCACAAAGGAGACAGAGATGATGACCAGCAGGCCAAAGGCCTCGGGGTTCGGAGCCAGAATCACCATGATGAAGTGCAGCAGGTCTAAGAGGTAATTCATGGAGTTCTGGACGCCGTTGATCACACCTCGCTCCGACTCAATCACATTCTCCTGGATGAGCTGGGTCACTGTCAGGTCAAAGGACCACAGGCCTGCAGGACAGAGATCAACAGTCAGTCCTAATGGTATTTTTACAGCCACATTAAATGACGTTAGAACTCAACAGTAGCTGTGGCAGGAATTATCAGGACATGTTATTGGAATCAAAGGTTGCAGATATTGCGCTGACAGACCTATAGAGGTCCGCTGTGAAATTCTGTTCTCTTATGAAAGCATTCAACCTGTGGACCTGCTGGTACCTGCTTGAGTCACCTTTAGGAAGTCATCACTTGTAAAAAAAAAACTTTTTATAACTTTATGAAAGGAAGTGAATATGCCAACAAAGCACGGACACTGATTCTTACACACTCTAATTTCCTTTCAAATAAAATGAGAAATCTCAACTTAGACTTTGCACCATTTACTGCGGTGGCAATCAATGAGGCACTTTACCCTGTAAAGTTCCCAGAGATATTGTATGGTGTGATTTGACATTTTACAAATAAAATTGAATTGAAATGAATGATTAGCTCTTTGGATCTTCTTTCAAAGTAACAGGACATCTCTCCATAATCCAAGAAAATATAACAGCTCTGGAAAAGAGCATCAAGGGGAAATACGTTACTCACCAACTCTAGCAGCAATGACGCCAGCGAACAGCAGACTAACAGACATGTAGGACTGCAGAGGTGGCTGCTCTGCAGCCGGTGCGGGAGTAGTGGCGTTCCCTCCCATAAGAACGCTGGTGAGGCTGTGGTCAGCCTCGGGCAGGGTCGTCTCTCCGATCAAGTGGGTGTAAAGGTCCTGGAAGGGTGAGACGCTGAGGTCGAAGGGGCTTCCAGGAGTGAAGACGGAGACCACACACAGCATGAGGCAGGACAGCTGAGCCACGCCCGAGATGAAGCCCGTACGGATCAAGCCACACTTCCTGCGGACCCAAGTGAAGGCGACAGTGCCGCAGATGCCCGACACGGCCGACGCCCCCATCAGCAGGCTGAGCACTGAGCCGTTGAGCCCCTGTGTGTAGGCGTAGCCTGTGGTGATGCAGTCAAAGCCCAGCACTGTCATGTAGAGGAAGGCCAGAGACATGCCGGCGAAGAAGATGTTCTGGTTGTAGTAGGCCACCCAGCCAGCTTTCAAGGTACGCAGCGGTTCGGTCACCTGGTAGCAGCAGCCCTGCTGCTGGGGGGAGTCGGGCTTGGCCGCCACTGAGGCTTCATTCATCAGCGGCTGAGAAGACTCCTCGGGACTCTGGCCGTTCTCCAAGTCTGCAAAAGGGCAGAAGGATGGAGGGATTCAGTTGTGTTTAGTACAAACCAAGCCAAAAGATAATTAACATAAAACACAATTATAAACTCCTACCAGGAGTTTTGTTCCACATGATATAAACACGAGGTTCTTGCAGCTACCTTTAGGGGGACTGAGCTGTTTGAGCTCCTGCTGCTGCTCCTTTTGTCCGGCTTTCATGGCCAGCGCCGGCGTCTTCTGGTAGACCTTCCACAGCAGCGCATACTCCAGACACATGGAGCACAGGTTCCAGCCAGAGATGAAGCCGCAGCCAATGAAATGGGAGCCAAAGGCCATTATCTGGCCCACCAGCATGGGAGCCAGGATGTTGGTCAGCTGGTCAATAATTCGCACCGTGGCATTCATGTCTGTTTGATACAAAGAGGTGTAGGTCAGTATGAAGTGGGTGAATGTGTAGGAAATGTGATCCCATCATATTTTTGGTAGGTTTTACACTTCCATATGACAGGAGTTTTTTTAGTGGACTGACAGTACGAGCACAGCAGATTGATAAGGGTCAACAAGTTTATAAGTGCTGAAAATGTTTTCCACCATGTGAGCAAATCTTTTAAATAGCTTATAACAACCAGGGGAAACTGCAGGGATATAAAAGGTCAAAACAAGAGTGAGTCAGCCTCTGGGATTCAAAGTCTGCCCCACTGAACACATCTGATAACAGGTCACGTGAGGCCTACATTCGATGAGGAGGCCGCAGCACGTAAGAAACACTGACCTGCCAACTTGCTGCTGTCCTGCCCCGCCACAACCACGACCCAGTCCCTCTGGATGGTGATGGACGTGGCTGTGCTGGCGAGGTTGGCGATGTTGGCGATGGTGATGACCAGAATGTAGCAAGTTGTCTGAAGAAAAAACAAAGTTAGGCATTTTTATTCCCACGTGTTCTCGTTATATTTTATCCGATATCAGGTTTATGTCAGAAAAAGACGAGGAAGCTGGTAAAATTAAAAAGACCCAAACCAACAATGAATTGATCCTAAAAACAAGTACTGTGTGTGACTCCAAAGCCTGATATATCTGATTGCTCTGTGCCATAGAGCTCCACTGTTTCCAAACGCTAATAAAAACACATCAATGAGCCACACTGTTGCACTGGGTGACATGTTCCTTCATTACAATGCTCCCCAATACTAACTAGAACTGTAGTTACAGACCTTTCCAGCTTGTTACCACTCAAATGAAGAAACGTCTACTTTGTGACCTTTCATCAGTGTGGACACATAAATAATGTGAGGTAGAAACAAAAAAATGATTTTTTTTTTCTTTCTCTGATTGTTTAGTTTAAAGGATTCCTAGGTGACTGGAGATGTGGACGTATTCGGGAAAGCTGAAGAAAAATGAACAGCTTTACTTTTGTATCTGTTTAATCATCTTGAGACCCCTTGGATTTATCTGCCTGTGTTGGGAACCAGAGCTCATGTGTATTAATCCACAGCTGAAAATATTCCCCAACAAATGCACTATTTACACCCATCTGAGTAATCCAGCTGTTTTAGGTAATTCACTCCTTTTTTTTTTTTTTTTTTTTAAATCAAATGTAATATTTGTGACACATTAAGGCAAAGGAAAAATCAGATTGCTATTATTTTTGCAGACATTGCATTATGAATCATGATTATAGTGGGAATGGTCATTTTGACATTTTACTTTCACTGAAAAAAAAAAAAAAAAAGATAATAATATGAGTTTTATTGGGTCTTGTACCAAACAAACATCTTCCTTTACGTGTGCAGAATATGATTCGTATCTTTATCAAAAAAAATTGCAGCTCCTGTGATTTGTATATTGCACTTGCCTTACATAACATTTGCACAGCTGTATTATGAAATTAAAATTTCTCTCTTTTTTTTTTTTTTTATGAAATTGAATATTTGTGACACATTTTTAAGGATGTAAGTCTTCAGTTGCTACAAATGAACTTGGGGCTGAGAGCGACAAACAGGGAAGTTGGAAAGTATCAAAAAACAAACTAACACATTGTTGACTTTGGTCTTTTCATAGGATTTGTTGATGTAAGGAAAATCTAGTGGCACCACCCTATCCCTTAAACGCAGATATATAATATAAGACACACTGATATTTACTGTACTTGCTGACACATTACATTGGTGAAATTCAACGATGACAAGCACTTTTATTGGTTGAACGCTAAATTCCTAAAATTTAAAAAATAAAATAAGACTTAGTTCCTCAGTAGTTGTCAGTTTCAGAATATTTTTTAAGGAAGTATAGAGACCAAGTGCTACTGTCACATGTCATATATGTAAACTAAAGAAAAAAATCGATAGCTTCCTGTGGAAAGAAATCTATAGAATTCGGAGAAAATAGCTGCTTAACAGAAACAGCGTGACAGTTAATATAACGCTCAACACGTGACCTCAACTACACAAAGACACAATATTCTGTGTAGAAGTGGCCTATTTGTGAAACACACTGTTTGTTGAGCTGTATGTAAACTGTAATGCAGCTGCTCTGGTCGGGATAGAAAACATTCTTCAACAGGCCAGGCCACATTTCTCTCCCTCTCTCTCTCTCCCTCCCTCTCTCTCTCTCTCTTTCTCTCTCTCTCTCTCTCCCTCTCTCTCTCTCCCTCTCTCTCTCCCTCTCTCTCCCTCCGTCTGTCATGTGACAGGCCTTGAAGATCCTGCTGACTACACAGCCTTCAACTAAACACTCAATCTCCTGTTTCACCAACCTGTCTCTACCACCGCACACACTCCAACACTGGCTGTCCCTCTAAACTCTCTCACATGGTGAAACCCCCCCCCCTCTCCTTCCCCGCCCTCCTGCCCCTTTCTCTCGGAACCCAAAGGCGTCCCACAAATGCAGAGGGCAACGTTGGAGACATTCCCTTCAACAGAAAGGCTTTGTATTTCAACCAAACACCCCAACTGGTCTCCCATGACAGACGGCGGCGACCTCCCTACTCTGCAAACTCTGCAACTCAGGCTCGGTTTTCTGCGGAATCAGGTCCGATTCTTCGTAGGGAGGGAGCTCTGCTGAAGTTATGTAGCTCAACAAGTGTAAACAAGCCCCTTGCAAAAGCACTGACACAAACACTTTCCCATGGAAGGCTGCTGAGGACGCGTGTGCGTGTCTCATGCTTTGTTTCCTCGTGAGAAGAAAAACAAATTGTTTATTAATTGTGCCACAGTAAGCTTTGTTTGGCGACTGCAAGCTCATAAATCAATAATTGCAATTACAAATGCTAAATATCATCAGTGAAATTATTTCCCACTGAAAACAAACATTTAGGTCATAACTAACCTACTCCGTCAATACGAGTTATTGGAACATTCAAAGGTCTTCTGGGAGTGAATTACCCTCATGTCACTCATCTGTAAAAGCAGTGGCCATAAATCAGACTGACGTGGGTGAGTACATATCAGTAAAAGTGAGCAAGTTTCAGGGGTCAGAGTTGCGCACTTGAGGAGACGGGGTAAAAAACACGCTTTCAGTTAAAATCCCCATCAGATCAGCGTTGAAACAGCAAGCGTGTGTGAGACAGCACAGGGGGGATCTTACCAGAATCCATCCATTGTAGAGCTCCACAAGCTGTTCTTTGAACTGGAAAACAACCATCAGGAGGATCCCACACACGATGACGCAACTGTTCTGGACGAGCAGCGAAGTCTGGGCCACTGTGGAAACACCACGATGAGCATTAGGCAGACAGAAATCTAATCACAGACAACAGATTTGTGTCTGTTAAACTGGTTCATTAGAGCGCTTCACAAGACGGTTGGATACACTCCCTCATCTAATCTAATAGTGTCAAATAGAGCCAAATTTCTCTGGATAAACATTCCTGCCACAAGAGGTGCATCTCAGTGTGAAAGAGAGAGGGGAAAAGCTGCAGACTGTGTGCAACAGTATAACACCAGCCGCTTGGAAAGTGCTACATCTATTTTCATGACCACTTGCGCAAAGTTTTGACATTTTATCCACGACGAAGTTGTGTTATTACAATTAATCAATTAATACACTTGGCTTGTGCTGCCTCACCTTTGAGTCTGGGGTTTCTGTCCACCCAGTCCCCGATGATGGCCCCCAGCAGCAGCACGGAGCCGGCCACCACCAGCCCGTATACGGCCGTGAGCAGCAGGCTGTTCCCATACAGCTCCACCAGGAAAACAGCCACAGCAAAGTTCCACATTCGATCACCCTGGAAATTCAAATTTGTGATTATTAATTAGTGCAGGCTTCATTCAAGGCATCCAGGTTGCGGGCTGACAGGAAGTGTGGTTTAGGTTGCTGGATACATAATGAGAACCCTGTTGAAAAACTAACACCCTCTTCAGTTCAGCATGAGAGCTGTTTGTAAAGCCCAGTGTGGTGTGGTGAGCTACACAGGGAAAACATGTCATTTTGTATTGTAATGACAGTTATAAAACACAATAACACATTAATGTTGTATTACATTTCCACATGATGCAGCCCTGTCATCATGATGAACATGTACACATAAATGATGGTGTGTCAGTGTGTCACTTACCCAGGTTGAGAGAGCATGTCCCATGTAAATAAGGAATTTAGCTGAGGTGAAGAAATCCCGGATGGATTCTGTGAAGACACATATTAAGCTGTCAGGATAAAATCATGAGGTTACACTGCTGGTGGTCCGTGTGCATCTTTTCCCTCCATGCGAAGGATCCGCTTGTGAAATGTTTTGTAATTTAATGCAATGAGAGATAAACCTACCACAGCATGTCTTCTTAGGTCCAGAGTTATCCATTTTAAAGCTGTCCAAATGGCGAAAAATAACCGCGTGAATGTTGTTTTTATTTAATTTTTTTTCCTTTAGCTTTACGCTGTCTCCTCTTTTGTAATGTAAAGGAGGTCGACTCCGGCTTACACTAGATAACACTGCACAAAAACAAAACGAAGACACGGCGTTTTTTCCCTTTCCTCCTTTCCAAACTTAGCTATCACTGTAGCTGAAGTCGGAAAGAAATAACTGTATAGCCTAAATAGGCCGGTTAGTCGCAAAGAAAGCTGAACCCCACGGGGCTAGGCGCTGGATTCACGGCTGATCCGCTGCACGGCTCGCTCTCCTCTGCTGCTCTGTGTTTACGTCCAGCCTCGAATATACTCACGCGGTCACGTGACTCGCCATAGTCAAAAACAAATGTGGTGCTCCAACCGCAAAAAAACCTGTCATTGTGAACAGCTTCATAAAGACTTTAGCCCTCTTTAGTGAGCTCTCGTTTGACTGGGCTCTTATCTACCTGTTTATGAACACACGGCTTCTTCTACGATGAGCTACTCTAATCAACACCTGACCATAGATGTCTCTCTCTCTCGCTCTCTCTCTCTCTCTGTGTGTGTGTGTGTGTGTGTGTGTGTGTGAAGATGTTCCACAAAGATATGAAAATGTCTTTGGCTTGCTGCTGTTGTCAGGTTTGTGTGTATGCTCACTCACTGCAGTGGTTTCTTTCACCACATGGTTAAACTTACAATTCCACAATGTAAAAATACTCCATTACAAATCCTGCGTTCAAAGCCTCACTGAAGCTGAAGATAGAAATGTAATAAATATGTAATAAATGACTTATATGTCCCGCTGTGATGTTCCCTATAAGGGGATATGTTATTCTCACATATATAAATCCTCTGGATATATATAAGTTTATATATGAAATACTTACAGTAACATTTGTATATGTACCTATATTAAAATATCTATATGATGAATGTTTATGTGGTTTAACATGTGGCAAACATATCTCAGACTTTTGGACTCTACTGTATAAAATATCAACATACTGACAGGCTTTGGTATAGATATATATTTATGTAACATACAGTATGTCTACAAAGCATACACACATAAACATACATATTTGTATGGGCTGGACATATATTTCAATATATGAAATTGTTCTCATTTCTAACAGGTTTCATATTAAATGTTTTTATTTTATATGTACATAGATTTCATATTTGGAAATTCAATATATGTACAAATACATATACATTACATTTGCGTAGGAGATGGTGGGAAAATGTACTGAATGTAGATGTACTTATTATGAGGAACGGTGTTACATTATTATATATTATATCATTTGAATATTATTATCATCTCTTATATCATATCTTAGAAACTTATGAAATGTTTTGTACATGAAATCTCAGTCTTTCTGATGTAGTAACTGAAGCTCTTAGATAAATGTAGTGGTGTAAACTTGTACTTTTCACTATAAGAAAATATAGGCTTTTTATTCAGTGAGATGCAGATTTAATTAGGTCAGATTTACACCACACCTGTGTCACTAATTACATTATGGCCACTATCAGTAAAAGTTTAGCTTATTGATTCAGAGTAATAAAACAGTCATAACAGTAATAAAAACTTAAATGGAGAATTGGTTTAGATGCTGTCACAGCTCACAGTTACCAGATCTAATAATCTGATTTGAGAAATGAATACTCAGGTGGTACAAAGAAGAACAACTGACGAGTGCAAAGAGGCTGCACAAGTTAAACATTAACTCGACTTGCCTCTGCACGTGATGACACACAAATTCAACATTTTGAACATTTTGGCAGGGCAAAGTGCCGTTATTGCCTTGACCCAGTGAAGCTGTTTATCAAGAAGCTTGCTGCAATCAAGCTCTGTGGTGAACAGAGAACAACTGTGTTGAAAGCATGTATTTGGATGACTTGCATTTGTCCACCTTTGTCAACAGAAGAGAATCACATCTATAATTACAGGCTGCATTGATGAGAGCTCCTTGTACCGCTTCCATAAAAAGTGAGCGCATGGGTAATATGTTTCCTGTAACTTTACATTGTACAGTGGACTATGAAAGGCTCTTATCAGCTGAGTGGGACCCCCGCTGTCGTGTGCCCCCACTAAAACCTCTGTTCTCAAGTGGGATGTTCTTGGCTTACTACTGTGTCATGAATAATGCCAACACATAGAGTACAGGAGTGTGCTGCATCTTTTATTTCAGAAGGTTGTGATGCACATGTGTTCCTGTTTATATCCCAACACTGCACCGCTGCACTAACTCATAAACTCTCTCTGCTTGACAACAGAGTTTTTTCGAGTCACCCCTACAGTGATATGATTTATAGTTTAAAGTGCGACAACAAACTCCATCATACACACATAAAGCACAAAGACCCTCACAAACAAACACCCGAACCAAATGGCGAGCGCTGAAGAGCCTCCTCGTTCTTTTTGAGAGATTTTCATTGTGGTCATGTTCGTCCAATAAACTTCCATCAGCCCTGTTACAACATACTGACTTCAAACCCCAGCGGACTCTGAAGGGTGTAACTTCTTCCTTTCATATATAGCATTACAAGGGGTGGACCGGTTATTAGTATGAACTATTAGCAGATATTCTAAGATTCAGGACCTTAAGTGGACCTGACAGCTGACGTCACATTTTACAAAATACTTTATTTAAGTTAAACGAGAAGATTGATACCACATGTCTGTCTGTTACATGTGAAGCGACCACCAGGAGACAGTTAGCTTAGCTTAGCATGAAGACTTGGAAACAGTCCAAAGATAACAAACCAGCATTTAATAAACACATTATATCTTATTTCTTTAATAAGTACAAAAAAATGTTTTAAAACGACATGCCATCGCCATGAGGCACCTGACCAAGAAACAGTCCACCTCGTAAAACCACAATGTCATCCACAATGCATCCATAAAGGACAGGAGAATGGGTGGGTACTGGGGGCCCACAGCTCAGGGCCAGAATGATCCCCCTTGTGGGTTAATCCAATCCTATATTTAGCCTACAATATGTGAACCTCTCCTGGCCAACCAGTCAATCCTGGCCAGAATTTAGCATGTAGCACTATGTATATGTGCTAATGTGTGTGTTAGGCTACTAATTACTCCAATTCTTTTTATTTTCACATACACTGATGTTAAAAAACGTACAAAGCACTAGTTTCCACTTGGCCCAGAGCAACAGGTAGACTCTCTCTGTGCCATGTCATCGCACAAGGAAACAAAACTGACCCTAACAAGTAACATAAGCACATATTTCTAGCCGAGTGATGACAATAGGCACTTCTAACCCTTTGTGATCTATTCAAGGATCACAGAGAGCTTTCAGGCGTTTGAAAGTCTGCATTCATTGAGCTGGTACAAACAGATTACCAGCCGCACTATTAGTGGGCCGGTGTGTCAGCCAGACTCAGAGAGTACCTGTCATCAGCGGTGGGACGGCTGCTGTGTCATTTTGTGGCCGTGTGAGCTGCAAGTATATTCTGCCCCAGTGCGGGATCTCCTTTCAACCTGCCTCTGTGAGCAACAAGCTGTGTTTACGTGGGCTAAATTTACACTTCCAGGACAAAAATATGAGAATGACTTGCCTCCTGTGGCCTTAGGTTGTCTGATACTCACAAGCCACAGCGAAAAAAGGAATAGAGGTGGAGGCAGGATGTGAAATGTCACCTTAAGATCTATGGACATGAGGCTGGATCAGATTATTCATCTATTTTTCATGCAGGGCTTCTGCTTTTATTTGGTCCTGAGCTCCTAGACTGTGTTACAGGAGAGCTGAAACGTAATAAAGAACAAGTCACTTGGTTCAGGTATTTCAATGAAACTGAGCTTGAATGAGTGAGTCTAGGCCCTTGAGGTCCCATGACGCTGGACATAGAAAGATTATCAAGCATCTGCGTGACAAAAGAACAAGAAACGATGATTATAATCAAGCCTTTTTGGAACATAACAGTGTTGTTGTCGTATTCTTTCTGTGGAAATCTGCCATTGCCCAGGACCTGACAGCTCCTCTCAGTCCACAGTCCAAATATCAAAAGTCACTGTCGGGCCCACCTTTCCCCAAATGACAGCCCTTGTTTCCAGGGAATGAAACAGTAAACATCTGACAGCTGTTTCAGATCAATATGTTGCAGCTCAGTGGGCAGCAAGCCAACATTAGACCTCAAACAGGTGTGTTTGTCCATCACGCTGCAAGTTCAGAGCGTGCTTGACCAACTGCTGGAGCAAGATCAACATCTGTGTCATCCAGGGTCATTTGTCTTCACTGCTAGTTGACTGCTGCCAGGCCAGTGAATCAGAATATCTCAGAAAATCTTTGTAACCTTATTATCCCAAGACAGCAGGTGGCATTTCTTCCTGAGAGATTGCTAGTTTAAATTTCTGCATGCTCCAGCTGGGAGAACCTGGAATGAGGAAGTGAGTGATTAATGCTCTGCAATCACTCAGCAGTTTTAACCATGTTAATGTCATGGGTTGCAGTTTTCTGTTTGTTGTTGTAGGTAAAGACTGAAACATCTCAACAACCGTTGAATGGATTTCCATGAATTTTGATACAGACACTCATAGTCCCAGGAGGATGAATCCTACAGACTTTGGTGATCCTCTGACTTTTCCTCTAGCGCCACCATGATGTTGACATTTGTGGTTTTGAGCCTAAATGTCTTGACAGCTATACTTACTTTATACAATTCCTCTTCAATTCAATGAAAAATGTTGTACATTTTATCTCCTGCTACTTATTTGATAACTTCAGTTACTAGTTACTTTGCAGATTCAGATTAATAATACAAAATGTAATGGACAAATAAATGATCATGTATCATTATAGGTTAAAATAAGATAAGATGAGACGTTATTGATCCCTAGGCAGAAATGCACAAGCTACCCAGCAATATATTGAGTAATTATAATTAGCCTCACCTTTACACTTTATTGCATTGCATTGTGAGCATGTTTACATCCTGCTGTTGTTTTACTTTAATATTTGTTGACTGGTGCACTTTGTATATCTCTTATAATGGAGAGAATGACAAAGTCAGTGCAAACTGCAGATACGGTGTTGGTGTATGTGTCACAATGCATTAAATGGACCCTTGGGTTTTGAACTGACCAAAGTAGGCTATATCTCCACAGCGCTTTCCAGATTTTTGTTCCTCTCTTGTGATTCTCTTGTGACCAGGAGAGTGTGTGTTATGATTTCCTTATTTCTCTCATCATCTGAGTCAATTTTCCACCCAGGTGGAAGCAGCAGCACGAGGACTGAACTTGTTCTGACTGGCAGAACTCAAGTTTTATTTTCTGGAGACTTTACATATGGCATCATGGTCACTCAGTGGTTGGCACTGTTGCCTCACAGTGGAGAGTCCTGGGAGTTTGATACTGTGTGTTCTCACTGTGCGTTTCTACCTCAGTCCATAGTGTACCAGCCCCTAACCCAGTGTATTGTGGGAAAGCAGGATAATGGATTGGAAAGGGATCGGAAAGAACAGAATGAGGCAGGCATATAAATCAATTAATAAATGCTGTGGATGTGGGGACAACAGCTCTGGGAACAGCTCCTTTTATTGACTGGATCTGAAAGCGAAAAAAAGTGAATGGCACTGTGATGAGGGAAGTAGGCTCCGTGGCAAATATTAGGATGTCACTGAGTGTACAGAGTTAGTTGGGATTGATATGTTGCATTCATGGATGTTCTCTGAAATGCTCCACATGATTAATTGTAATGTTATGTTTCAGAAAGGTTGTAAGGGAACTGGAACATTTGACTTTGAGTTTTGACTTTCAACCATTATTTAAAAGTAAGACAGTAAGAAAATAAGACAACTAAATAACTGCAAACATTTGTTTATTTATTTGCCCATTATGAAAAAAAAACATACTATATGTACACAATGAAAACTCACATATACACTAACACACTTTCACCTACATGTACCAGATACATGAATCCAAACAAGAGCCTGTGCAGGAGAGGAAGGAAGCTAAAAGCTTATACAAGGACCTAAAACTCAATGCAAGATCCTATAGTCTGCGCTAAGTCATTTGCACATTATGGATTCAATCAGACTTTTCAATGGAGTGAAAACCAACATTTTTTTTGTTGAAATTAGTTTTTAAGTGGAGAATCTCTAATGTGGTAAAAACAATGTATGACCGCCCTCCTCTAGGGGGCGGTGGAGTGAGGACTGAACAGACCTCCGCACCCAGAAGTGCTTTCATTGACGCTAACGTTAAACATGTGTTTACACTGAGGTAAACTGGCTTCAAGAACTTTAATATTAACTCAACTTTTTGACCAAAATGTCTTCTAAAAGTCGGGATAACGACGATAACGTTGAAGGGCAGTCTGCACTGAAGGAGGAAATGAACAAAAAGGTATCATTTAACCAAAACACGTAGCTGGTGGCTAATGTTTGTGCCTCAAATATTAGCTGCTGAACATGGAAGTTAGCAAGTCTGAATTTAAGGGTGACATCAGATCTCTGTTGCTGCTTTAAAAGATATATTTACATGAATGCACAAATACACGGACTCTCGAGGCTCTGTTTCCATCTACTGACTGTAAATGACATCAAATCACTTAAATAATTGATTGTTGTTAAATTCCAGATCAAGGAGCAGAAAGTTGTAGTGGACGAGCTCTCCAACCTGAGGAAAAACAGGGTGAGTGGAGTTGTGTAAACATGAATGGGAAACGCGTACGCACCTTTTAAAGAAAATTATTATTGTGTAACATTGAGCTTTTTCCACATGTGCATTTTTGTATATATCATGGACATTTTGTATGTATTTCTTTAGAAAGTCTACATCCAACAGAAGAACAGTAACATATTCTTCCTGGCAGACAGAGGTCAGACACTGGGGTCATGCAAAAGTAAGTTGAAAGCTGCAAACTTTAGTGAATTCATATCATATTAATGGATAAACTAAATGTCTTATTAATTAATACATTAGGCCGCACATAGATATTGATCATGTAACATCATCAGTGGATGAAAGTAACGGATTAAATTTTCTGTGTCCAGAGGAATTGGATAATATGAAAAAGGAGCTGCAGGATATGTAAGACTGATCTTCACCACAACAATGTGTGGCATCTTCTGTCTGTTGAATCTGTCGCCTGCTCACTTTGAGTGGGACAAAACCGTTTATGAACATTTGAAGAGAAGAGGACCCAACTCGAGCCAGGATGTGACAGTGACAGGAAGAAACCCCTGCTATCAGTGTTTGTTCTCTGCCCACGTTCTGCACATGAGAGGTCTTCTTACCCCTCAGCCGGTTCAAGACAACGCTGGAAATGTGCTGGTGTGGAATGGGGAGATTTTTGGAGGTCTGCCAGTGATGCCAGCGGAGAACGACACTGCTGTTGTCTCTCAGTTGCTGTCGTCCTGCAGCAGCCCCTCAGAGATTCTGACTGTCCTGTCCAGAGTACGGGGGCCATGGGGGTTTGTTTACTACCAAAAGGCTGGAGAGTACCTCTGGTTCGGCAGAGACTTCTTTGGCAGGCGGAGTTTGCTGTGGAAATTTGATGCAGAAGTCTTCACCCTGACCTCTGTGGCAGCTCACACTTCTGAGAGTGATCAGTTTGCTTGGAAAGAAGTCCCAGCTGTTGGTGTGTACAGGATTGACCTGAAAGCAGTTGCACAAACCGGCACTGTGGCGTTTGAGGTTTTTCCTTGGGCTTATGCTGGAAATGATGAAATTTTTACTTGCAATAAAACTGTATTGGAGTCTATTCCCAGTGGGTGCACTACTGTGATGAACCAGTCAGGACTGGTACTCACCTCACCTGTGTGCCCTCTTAATATGTCCATCCCATTAAATGAGACAGAAACTCATCCAAACTCCCATTCATCTGTCAAAGATCTGGAGCGGCTGCTCGCAAGCAAAGAGAAAGATGATGAGGTGAACTGTCTCATTGATGTTCTGAGTGAGGCAGTAAGGCGACGTGTCCAGTCTCTGCCTTTTGAGGAACAAGACAATTCACCTGATAATGACCATGCTAGTGTTGCTATACTTTTCTCAGGAGGTATCGACTCTATGATTCTGGCTGCCCTGGCTGACCGTCACATACCTGCTCCTCAGCCAATAGACCTTCTCAATGTCGCGTTTAAACTACAGGAGCCAAAGAAGCAGAAAGAGTCTACAAAGAAAAAGCACAAAAATAAAGTGACAGATTCTGAGACTGATGGAGCTCGTTCCCCAACATCCAGCCCCTTTGATGTTCCAGACAGAATTACTGGAAAAGCAGGTCTCAGGGAATTACAAGACTTGAATCCTGAGAGAAGATGGAATTTTGTTGAAATCAATGTGACGCAGGAGGAGCTGCACGAAATGCGTCAGGGGCGCATTTGTCATTTGGTGCATCCACTTGATACAGTGCTCGATGACAGCATTGGATGTGCTGTGTGGTTTGCAGCACGAGGTACGGGGTTCATCATGGAGGACAATGACCAGAGGCCTTTCACATCACCAGCAAAGGTGAGGTACAGTCATCTGACTTTGGACTTTCAGCTTTTCCAGGAACAAAGCTCTATGAGCTCTGTTTAACTTTTCAACCAATAGATGAGATTTGATGTAACTGTCCCCTGTGCTGTTACACTAGTGTGAATGCTGAAGGGTTGAAGGGGGTATTATTGTTTTTAAAACAATAAATCACAAATGCATTTTTTGTACAGTTAATGAAACAAAAAATTATTGTAATTAATAGATGTTTCACAGTTCTCATTAACCTGCTTTTCTGTTCGGCTACTTTATGACTACAGGTGATTTTGACAGGAATTGGAGCAGATGAGCAGCTGGCAGGTTACTCCAGACACAGAGTCCGATTTAAGACATCTGGACATGAGGGACTGATCCAGGAACTAGCCATGGAGCTGGGCAGGATCTCCTCCAGGAATTTGGGCAGAGATGACAGAGTGATAGGAGACCATGGGAAGGAGGCTAGGTGGGTGTAGAACTTGTTTCAAACACCAGTTTATAGCTACCAGAGCTGAAGAGATTTTCTCTGTGCAACAGTCATAAAACTCAAAAGGTAATTCATTCTTTTAAACAACAAAAATAGTATTTTTATATCACCATGATTGGTCAACTTGACAGTGTACCTTTATCTTGAAATAATTGTTTTCTTCCAATTAACACATTCAGCATTAATATTGGACATGTAGCTTTAAGTTTGAAAAAAAACAAAACAGGTTTGGTGGAAGCAGAATCCAAACTGGGCTTCAGAAGGGAAGGTTCTGCTCAAACTGACACACTGACTGATTCCAGCTCTGAGTGGTTTAGCCACTTGTTGGTCATGAAGTACCCATGTTAAACCCTCCTTTGTGAAATATGTGCCTTGTTTTCAGTAGAGGGTGGTAACTGGCCTTTTTTGCAGCAGGGAATACACTAACATCAGTGAGTGCTGTCCTACTCAGACTCTATCCACTTTGACCTGTCGTAGCAGCAGAGACACAGCTGTAATTACTTAAACAATGGGTTTCCAGGGCAACATGCCATTGAACCAGCAAGTAAATGTAAGGGCCCTGGAACAGGTCGTCATCGTTAATGTTATTAATTACACCTGTGCTTTTCCTGCTGTCACGTGATAGCGATGCTTATTTAAAAAAATAAAAAAAAAGTCCAGTCACCTCACAGAAGCTAGTTAGTTATCGGTTACTGTGATTACATCTATTGATATTAGTTTCTATCCAAGTAAGATGAGCAGTATGGATTTAAAGGCCCTGCACACCCACGGTCTGTCTGCCCATTGTGTTTCATTTTCTCTCTCTCTGTAGCTTTGTGCACCTGCTTGCATGGGACAAATTACACCTTTGTTACTGTATAATATTACCACCTTCACCCTGAGCAGCAGTCTAATCAGCCAGAACTGAAAATGTGTGTGAACAGCAGCGTGCAACAGTTTTAACTGGATCTAATTATTTTTCCAAGAGAAATAGTCTCTGTACACATTACTGACAGTGATGTTGTTTATGCAAAACTTTTTTTGTAGTAATTTTTTTAATCAGCGCTGTGAGCACCACAGATGAAACTCCATTCACCACTATTGTTCAGTGTAGAATCTGACAGACCGCACTCTTCATCTGCAGGTTTCCCTACTTGGACGAGGACGTGGTGAGCTACCTGAATGCTCTGCCCATGTGGGAGAAGGCAGATCTGTCACTTCCTCGTGGTGTCGGGGAGAAACTCCTCCTGAGACTGGCGGCCAAACAGCTCGGCCTCGGCCCATCAGCAGTCCTGCCTAAGAGAGCCATGCAGTTTGGCTCCCGCATCGCAAAGATGGAGAACAGCCACGAAAAGGCCTCTGACAAATGCACAAGACTCCTCACCGGGTAGAGAAATCATTGGTCGTAATGAATAGGAAAGAAACAATTTTATTAGAAAATAGTCATTATAAAATTAATATTAACAGCAACAGTTCTTGATTTATGATTTAGTGCTACAGATTCTTGGCCATGATTCCACGTCAGGCGATTTGTTTTTCTGTGCTTGCTTTGGAATGTTTTTTTTTTTTTTTTTTACATGGCATAATAAATATGGTGTTTTTATCCATTTCTGTTTCCTCTACACCATGTACGACTTGACATCTTGAAGTTTTTCTCTGAAGTAAAGGTCACATTCAATATAGGATGGCAGGTTTCCAACATCGAAACGCCCAGAAATCTGATGAACGTACACTGGCTTCCTGAAAGCAAAAAAAAAAAAAAAATTAGTGATTAGTAAATTATTTGGATAACTTTAGAGAGTAAAACCCAGATTCTTGACTGATTACCTTGGAATGAGCCAAGACATAAAGTTTCCTGGGGCATCTTTCTCTTCAATAGGAGCTTCCTATGGAAATATAAACAATGGCCATGATTAAACAATAGTGAAATTAAAAACAGACAATTTGCTCTTTTCACTCTAATGTCAAATCATGACTTTTGATAATTAAATTTACCTTCTTTTCCTCAAGGAAGGTATCCAGCAGAGGAAGGCTTTTCTTTGAAAACATATAGAAACAAGGACACTGAAATACAAACGAAACATATTAGCTGTTTGTTGCCTGGAAATGTCAAAAATAAATACATGCATTGTACAAGTTGAGCATTACATCAAAATACCAAATCTTTGTAGTAGTCTCTTTATCTACCAAGTTTTTTTTGCCATTGTAAATATTCTTTTATGGGCCCTGGTTAGTGTTTATGGTAAACTTACTGCTCTCCTTGACTTTGTCTCAGAAGGAAGAGGTTTCTCCTTCATACAGAGGACACACAGATCATTGTCTACTTCCAGTATCCCGTATTTATGGGTTTCTGTAAAGACACAGGAATGACATCCTAGGGTGAGATTCACCCACTTCCCCAACAGCTTTTACAATGTTACATTTAAGACCAAGCATCTGCACCGAAGCTGCTCAGTGACTCGTCATGTCATAGTCAAAATGTATAGTTCTGGAAGTGCCTCATCCACATCACTAAGCCATGCAAATGCTGTAAAACTCACCTTCATCCTTGCACTGGTACGAGAGCACTAGACAGCTGTCCTCATGCTTTGCTCGGAGGTCAGAAAACCTCTCTTTAACTTTACTGAGGCTAAAATCTTCTTTGAAGAGTGTATCACTGTTTAGGGTTGGAGAGAGAGTTGTATTAGTTTGTCAGGAACAGGACTTTGAGCTGTGAGACCTTTCTCTGCACGGTAGTGTTGATACTGTGAGTTTAAAAACGTACCCTCCAATAACTACAACGTGGTCAGCTATCTTGAAGTGCTTTACTGCAAGCTGCAGGCAGGCCACAGCACCAAGACGTTCCTGGTGGAATGACATTAGCTTCATTTCGTTAGTTCATTCTTTAAAAACATAGCTAATATTATGGGATTTGAACCTTCAGGTTACTGAGTCAGTGGATGGTATGAAAAGTCTGCTTTCTAAGGGCAAAAGCATGCCATGTTAGTAGTGATGACCATCTGATAAACAATAATTGTAAAACTTTATTTACATCATTGTTTCTTGTCTGATCGCTGAGAATCTTGACATCTGTGAAACCTGCAGCCCACTCTTCAAATGCAGCATGGTAAAGAGCGTTAGTCTGTGGAGAGGAAAACAGTGGAAAGAGATAAGTACAGGTACAGGATTGATTGATTCTCAGGTCAGTTAGACCTGAACATCTGACTGACTTCAGCCCTAGTCTTTGATGCAAAAAACAATTGTATTGGCCTCAAGAAAAACACAATGGTCTGGTCTTAATTTGAAACATAAGTATAATACAGAACACTTAGAAAAACTACTCTATTCTGGAAGTCGATTTTAATAATGCATTATATTTTAAAATGTGAGCATATAAAATCTTAACATGCAAAGCTATTAGAAAAACTGTTTCCCACTGAAATGCAGTAGAATATAATATAGTACAATTATAACCCAGTATAAAATAAGTAAGGTACAAGAACTAAATATGTATTTGAAAACAAAATTTGACTACATTAACTACTTACAACAACATAAATAGAGTCCACAGCGTCAGAAGCGGTCAGGGCATGGACCCAGTGGGATATCAAAGCACAGTGTCCCACCGGCAGTAGCGGCTTGGCAGTGCCGGCCAGGTGAGCGAACCTCCCGCTGCTGTCGGCCACCACATCCCTCTGGAGCCTGGTTCCGTACCCAGCGGCGAGAATTACAGCTTTCATTTAAACTGAACCGGGAGAGGCGCCGTGTTACCTGGTAGGTTTGTTACTTATAACGGTTGTAAACTGTTGGAGAGGAACGGTGAGAAGTTGAGAAACATTCCACGGTGCAGGTTTGGACTGCTCTCGCGAGACTACTCATCCAACCAAGAACCAGATTTTTCGTTACGTGAGAATAGCTTCGGGTTGAAAGCGCTTCCGGTTGATATTTTCAAAAATAAAAGTAGCACTTCTTCCGGTGATTTCACAGAAAAAGAAGCACAGGTTAACATTATTATTTTTAACATAATGGATTAAACATTAAAGGAACTGGTGGTGAAAACTATTTATCAAGGGATTTTAAAATGGTGCCCAGGCATTTTAGTAGAGGTAGGCCTGCTGTCGTGGAATAACATCGATATTGGTCCAGTGTAATTAAAATGAAAAACTATTAAGTGTTATTTGATTATAAATGTTATCCACAGATTAACCCACAATTAAAATTGCGCATGTGCAAACTTACTATGCCACTTTATAGTAAGGAATTATTTTTTAAAAGAATATACATACACTCACAGGTGACAATTGCCTTTCACACAAAGTTAAGTTTAAGACCACAAGAACCAATGCTTGAAAAGTTACCACCAAACTGACTACACAATCAATTGTATGTAAGTGGAGCTCTGCATAACAGACACCAGTGGTACACTATGGTTTCAGGGTGTTATTTAGTCACTTTCACAACTCCTTCCTTTTTTTTTTTTAATACTACACATTTTGCTTTTGTTACAAACGTACACACTTCCATATCTTGGGGATATCCAGTAGGAGTCTGGCACTTTTAAATTTTTAAACCTTGAGATTTACTTCAACATTTAACATACTGCATACACACTGCTGACAACTGGTCACACCTTTCAACACCAAACAGTTATTCTTGATCTAACATAGGGGCATAGTGTGAAAAAGGGAATTGAAAGGAATTGAAACAGATAGAAAACCAGTGTTTTGTTTATTTATTTGCCAACTCATCATGACATGAAGGCATATGGAATGCTTTCATACACAAATTTTCCTTTTATTTATTTCCTCAAAATATGTTTTCTACAAATACAAAAAGTAAGATTTTTCTAGACAAGAAATCCTGAAAAAAAAACTGAGGACTGTTTACAGAGGACAGAAATGTTCATTTATTTTGAGTGCATGTTTCTTGAGCAGTTATTCCACATCCTCGCTGCCACTTCCACCCTCAGGTCCGGTGATGTCAGCTTCAGCATCTTTTTCCGGCTCCTGGGGGTCTGAAGGTCCAGGCTGAGACACCTCCATTGGTTCCTCAGCTGGTTCTGGTTGAGGTGATGGTGTTTCACTTGCTCTTGCCAACTCCACCTGAGCAGAAGCAAAAATGAGCTCAGACGGTATCTACAGGAGTCAGCAAAATGTTTTCGTTCAAGTTTTAATCAAATTTAAAATCAATTTAAAAAACCTTCTGAGGCACAGAGATGTTATATGTATAAATATCTATATATATATATATATATATTTACACACACAAAGGCTTAGTCCTAACTGCAGTGTTCTGGGTTACAGTCTGACCTGTGGCCCTTTGCTGCAAGTCATCCCCTCTCTCTCCCTGACTTTCCTCTCTCTCTCTCACTGTGGCTATAAGATTAAAGACAAACTAGAATAACCGCTTCATGGTTGTATGCCTCCTCCAATCTGACCTTGACCTTTGAACTTTAGCCACCAAAATGTAATAAATTTGTCCTTGGGTCTAGATGAACATCTTTACCAAATTTGAAGTAGTTCCATTAAGAGGGATAGACGGACAACCCAAAAACAATATGCCTCTGGCTCTGACTGTTGCCGGCACGGAGGAATAAAAATAAAGCCCAAGTTTTCATACTCCAACAGACTTCTGTGACCAGTGGATACCTGGCTCTGATGGTCCATTCTAGTCGAAAAGATTATATATGCTACACTAACAAGCTCATGTTTTTAGAGGTTTAATTGCCACTAGGCCACGTCTATAGGTTCAGTGGGTCAGTTGTATGATTCCAAGTAACTTCATTTTACCTGGGAGACAGTGTTGTCACTTTCCTCCTGTATCACTGGATCCAACTGTTCTTGCTCCATTGGTTCTTCATCATCTTTCGTGACGGCTGGGTCGTGCTGAACTGGCATCTCTGGTTCTGTCAGTGTCACAGTGGGAGCCTCCTCTGAAACGGACCCATCTGGAGCAGTGATTGGTTCAACCTGTATGATAAAATAGAGGTGGACAGATGGTTCAAGACTGGTAAGTTGACAGCTGTTGCTAACGTATATAGCAATAGAAAAACGAACAAATAGCTCCTTTAAAGAAGCTCAATACATTTGTCACTGAAGGACATATAACATTTATGTCACAGGAAAGTGCGTACAGCATCTCGATCCATTACCTCTTTTTCCACAACAGGCTGTGCAGGTTTCGGCTGTTGTTTTTTATTCGCCTCTAGCACCGTCATGATGGAGGCAGGTATGTGAGCTTGCTGTTACATAGAAAAACAGAGGCAGTTGGTAAATAAGTAAATCCCAAGGGAAACAGAATTTTGGATTGTGAGTAAGGGTCAGTAGAACTTGTCACCTGATGAGGGGTGAAGGAGTGGACATGCTGTAGGAGAGGCTCCCTCATCTCTGGGCAGCGTTCGAACACGCTTGTCAGTTGGGCGGGGGGCAGCTGTAGGAGCACACTGTACGACTGAGGCTTTGTCCTCTGGCAGCACTTTACAAATCCCTCCCACACCTTAGGATACTTCCACACCTGCAGAGAAGCATAACAACCAGTGTTATACAGCAGAAAAGGTGATTACTGGGTTTTTCTGTTCGAGGAGAGATTACGAAAAGAACAAAAAGTCATGGACATCAATGCAGAAACTCAGATTAATTGGCTGGAGTTTGGTGCTGACCTGCTTCACAATGAGACGGGACAGGATGTTCATGACGAAGCCGCCCAGTCGGGGGTACATGGTGAGGGACTGGATAACGGTACGCATGAGCAGCATGGGGAGGGGGCTGTGCTCCATCAGCTGCTGCATCACCACTGCCAAAACCTCTGACGTGTAGACGTTCTTCTCCCCAAAGCACAGGTTGGTAGCTGCAGTAAAGACACACAGCATATTGTTCATGAACTGGTGCATACAGTATTCAACAGAGACAGATCAATGAAGCGCTGATCATAGCGTAAAGGTCGTCTGTGCTCGGCCGAGAATAATTTTATTTACCTGATTATATTACACGCCCAATTCCATTTTTACAGATTATGACAATGGTCCATTTGAAGCCAACTTATTATTTTTCACCTGCACTGAACAGTGGAGCTAGACTGGCTTGTCTGTCTATGTCCACATGTAGTAACAGCGTTGGCATGAAATGATCTTTAGTATTTCCATACACTTCTTTAAGCCAGCAGTGTTATTCAGCATCCTGCTTGAAATCAGAATGCAAATTTGGTGATGAGAGCATCACTCATAACACAAAGCGTATTCCAAGGTCCCCTTGGTGGTTGTTGCTGTAGCGAAACTCTAGCTACATAGGACCAGACTTTTAATGTGACCACGATGAAGCATCAACTGACCAACACTGATAAAGCTGCTCAAACAAACGATAAACAGCTTGAGCACTGAACACAGACCTTTTATGATGGACTTCATATCACATTTGGTGGAGTCTATGTTGTGCAAGGCAATGAGCAGGTCTCCTGGGGTCAGAGGGGACACAGATGAACTTCCCTCACCTGAAAGACAACAGTCAGAATACATCAGCATCCTTCACCTGAGTGAATCTTCCACAGAAGCAGAGGTAACATAAGATATCAGAAAATAAGGAAATAATAAACGCGAGGAGAGGAGTTTACTTTGATAGAAATATAATTGACATCCACCAGTGAAAGACGTAAATGACTCTTACTGTGCTGAGTTCCCAAGAGACGGTTGAACACCTCCTTTACTACAATCGGATTGAGTTTGATCAGCTTGGGCAGCGCCTGGATGACTTCATTCTTCATGAGAGAGAGAGAGAGAGAGAGAGAGAAAAAAAAAAGGAAAATAAATTCCACGAGGAATCATTATGATTAAGTGGGAGTAAGAAGACAGCTGAGAGACATATTACAGAAGTCTAACTTGTTTTAAACCACTCTCCAACAAATTGCACATACCTTTCCTACAGTACTAAGATGAGAGAACATTACCTTTTCTAGGCCGTTAATGACAGGGATTAGGAAACGAACATCTGGGACTCGTTTGTGGTAAAGGTCTCGCACTCTCTCCACCAGCTCTGGAGACGGAGGCACTGAACGGAGGAAAGAAAGACTGTCATTTTTTCTTTTCACATCAACACCTCTCTCTTGACTTCCTCTGCTGTGCATCAGGATCACGTGTTTTCATGTGAATTCATTCAAAAGTGCAACATTGTTGTGTATCTGATTTTTTTTTTACCTTTATCTGTCAGAATGTGCAGGCAGCGAGTGACTAAAGTCTCTGCTCCTTTAGGACAGTTTTCAACCAGAAGCAGCAGCTCAGGAGAGTTCATCCCCATCCCGCGGATCTACAGAAACAATAAGAGAATCTGTCAATACTATTCAACATGAACACAGCTCAAGAGATGTGTTTTTTAATTTAACATGATTTTTTTTTTTTTACATGTTAGTTACTTCCTCTGGAGGATGACTTCATTCAACCTTTTCATGAACAAGGGAAACAGCAGTGTTTACACTACAGGTCAGGACATGACACGACAGGTTTGAGTCAGGTCTGTCTTTACATAACTTTATTTTGTTTTCTTTAATCTGAAGTTGCACTGTGCACTGTTTGCTCTAATTTATCTTCTCTGGCAAACCAGTTAAAAATGCACATAGAGATAGATAAACATATAGTCCAGACTTTGCCCTCACTTTATTTTGTCATGCTAGACTTTCCTGGAAAACGTAAGTGCTGGCCGCAGACGAACACACCCCTCTGCTCATTACCACACAACCATGTGTTTTGGGGTTAATTTTCTGCCTTTGCTTCTTATCTTAACATTATTCAGTGTCAGCTGAGTGTAAACATCACCAGGGTTTCTGTCAGTGTATTTCAAGTCCGGCGGCCTGCCCGGCCTAAGTTGACCCCCCCCCACTGGGCCAAAGCATTGGGGAATTTGGGGCAGCTCAGTTGGAAACCTAGATGTAATGCTGGAAAGCTCACCAGCAACATCTGTTGCATAAAACAGCTGGCGAGCACCTCGTCCTCAGTGACGGCGTTAGAACAAGAACAGCCTGTCAGAAAGTGTTTGGTCTGAACTCAAACATCGTTTCTGTTTTTTCCTTGATAAGTTGTTCGTGTTCACAAACACTGATGAACTGACTTTCCTGTCTCAAACCAGACTGTCAATTAATTTCAATCTGAGCTCAATACAAGGAAGAAGAAAATGAGAGCGATTAACACAGTGAGAGGTGACTTACAGGCTGCTCTATTGCTCGGAGCACACTGCGCTTGATGTCAGCGATGGCCTCAGTGTAGACAGAAGCAAGCTCGTGGACCAGCCGGTGGTTGAGAGGAAGCAGGGACAGGTAGAGGAACAGACACTGTCTTACTGTCTCTTCCGTCCAGGGGGCGGCCACCTCTGTCTCAACAAACACAAACACTGTGAGGTTACAGGACTGAGAACAGGGAAGATGCTTGTTCATTTGGCCGGGAGGAAAAATTCTGGCCGAAAAAGTGAATGAAAAGTGTGTAAATAATTGTAACACATAATAATCTAACCACATCTTCATTCAAGTTGTTTAGTGTGTTACAGGTGTTACACAGTTACTTTAGGAATTATATTATATTTTAAATAGAAGAAAACCAACAACAAAAAAAAAAACACATCTTCATACTGAGATTATCCACAACTATCTCACACCTGTGTCTTTGTCGGCTCCAAAGAGCAGAGATGGAGGGTTGGGATGGACCAGAAGTTGCATGTAGTTCAGGGCAAACTTCTCTATGTAGTCTCTGAGCTGGTCTTTCTCATACATGCGCTTCAGAAAAGCCAAGGCAGTGGTCCGCACCTGAAAATACAACACGTCATGTTGAAAAATATGACAACTACACAAACTGTGAAAACGTGAGCTGCACATTAAACAGAATATGGACAAGAAATATTTTCACCTTTTCTTTTTCATGTGAGCTGAGATCCAGAAGTACATGCAGATACTGAAACTGCCTCGATGGCCGTTTGACAATGAGCTCCTTCAGGGTCGTCATGCCCAAATACACCCGGGACTGAAACCAAGGTTACAGCAGACAGCTGAGTGGACATGTCAGGCGCTAACACTGTACAAGAAACTGTGTCTTTCACCTGCCATTTACCTCGTCCTCACAGTAACGCCTTATTACTTCCAAAGCTGATTCTGTTATAATGGGAGCCTCCAGTACCAGTTTGGTGAAAAGTCTAAAAGTAAAACAAATGTGACTCAGTGTAGGCTCATAATAAACAAGTGTTTTACCATTTCCGGTCATTACAGAAGACAAAACCAGTAAACCATGACTACCCTTATGTTTAAATAAGAGCTCAAGAAAATAATGCAAACATAGGGGAATGATGATTATACTTCCTCACCCGTCCCTCTGCTCTGGTTTCTCCTGCAGGCCTGACAGCAGCGTGAAGAGACAGTGGTCGTAGCTGTCCAGCAGCCCGGAGGGCAGCTGGCTGAGGTAAGTGTTGTACTCTTGGTAGAGGAGAGAAAATGCCAGGTCACTCCTCGTCCTGATGTCATCTAGGATAAATTCCAGCACGTCTTCTTTCATCATCCCTTCAAACTGCGTCACGAGCCTGGAGAGGAGCTTCACTCTGACCTGCAGCACAGATTTAGTCAGATTAACTTATAAAACAGGCGCTTGTTTTGCCTCAAGTGCTTCTCAAACTTTATATGACAATGAAAAACTGAGCATGGGTTGAGTGCTTACATGGGACATGCCACTTTGGGCGATCGCCTTCTCTGAATGCAGGATGCGTTTGACTGCTCTGGAGGTTAACGTCTCAATCTGTGTGTCTGATAAAGGCTGGACAACATCTGACAACCGGAACACTTTTTTCCTCCCACTTGCCCCCGTCAACCTGTAAAAGGACATAGTCATGTAGGGTAAAAACTGTGACTTATACAAAGGTGCAGCCTGTAATACCTCTGCCAGGACTCACTTGGTTTGTGCAGTAGGAAGGATGGGTTCAGGAAGCCTCTTGACTGCGGTGGGAGCCTCAGCGGTTGGAGCCTTCTCTGCGTAACCTCCCACCACAGAGATCGCCTGGCCCACCATCACAGCTGGAACTTTGCGCTTGATGAGCAGGTCTTTAGCTCCAGAGTCATCGTCATTACCTTCCTCTTTGCCTGCATCGTCCTCTCTGGCTTTGCACTGCTCAAGTCCTAATGTGTGTGTGGTGGACATGATTATTGAAAGTAAACAAATGCATATTTGTTGATATTTTGGCCAACATTCCTTTTTCACACAATTCTCTATATGTTTGGCAAGATTCCTTCAAATTTGGTTTTCAGTTGTGACACAGATGGTGTTTGTAATGAGGCAGGATCTTTTACACTTTTCACAAAGCTGATGGTCATTTTGAATCATAAAATTAACTTGCAATCATAAATAATAATAATAATGATTCAAAAAACATTTTTAAACTCCCAGTAATTAAACTTTCAGTTCAGTTTCTGTAGTATACACTCTTATAGATATAACTGCAATAAACTAATGGGAAAGTGTCACTGGCATTTTGGATTATTTTCTGACATTTTGTAAAGAAATTGAAAAACCATCAGATCAACTAATAATTCAAATAATTGTTAGTTGCAGCCCTAATCGGATTGGAAATATACCAGTGTAGCTTGAATTTCCTGTCTGAAATTTAAAAACTATATATGTAAATAAACTAAAAAAAAAACAAAAAAACACAACCACACTCAATGCACTAAATTCTTGGCCCTTTCATGGTGCTTGTCTTTGTTACCAACCTGGACCAATCCCAGCTGCAGTCATCTGCGTGGCCATCAGCCTGGCCAGATGTTTGATTTGGGCATCAGTGCCTGCTGACTCCACAGGTGTGTATGTGGCCTGGAAGGATGCTGGCATGACGTCAGGTAGATACACCATGCTGATGAGCACCTAAACAATGACACAGAGACATGTAAGCTGAACCGTCACACGGTCGGGCTTTAAGTGAGAGAAACAAACAGGACAACAGGCCACCGCTGCTCACCAGGTTGGCTACATTCTCGGGGTTGAGCAGTGGGTGCAGGAACTCAGCTGTGAGGTCAATGGCAGACTGTGCAACTGGAACAACAGCTGGGTTAGGGGTCGTGAGAGGGGCGGGCTCCTCCTTGTCTTCATCATCTTCCATCAGGGCTGGCTCTGAACAAATGTCATAAAAACCGCTCAAACAGAATCATCCTGATACATATACACACGTGTAGCAAACACAATCTAATCACCACGATTACAACGTCTTTGACTCTGTGATCACTACTCACCCATCTTGACCTTTTTTCCCTCTGTGTATTGTTCGTGGCGAGGGCGTTTGCGCTGCTCACGCAGTGCAGGTGTAGAGCGGGTTATTTCACTCTGGGGCATCCCCAGGTCCAGCAGCAGGGTGCTGATTTGACCCTGGAACTCCACGCTGCAGGGATGCTTGAGGACGGCCACCAGGTGCAGCTTCAGATTCTTTCGCACGCTGCTGACCTGAGACTTGGCCAGAGTGGGCGGCAGGTTTGCTAAAAAGGTTAAGACATATATATTACTTTGTAGGTGAAATTATGTGTTGAGCACAATTATTTGAACTATTAAAAGATACGGACAAAAGAAATCTGAATTTATTTATTCATTTATTTTTAAATCAACATTAGACTGACACAAACAGTTTGAATGGTGATTTGTGATTTACACGACAGCGGCTCAGAAGCACTTACCATGCAGCGTCTCATACGCCTGAACCACCTCTGACATGAACATCGGCCTCTGACGAGCAATAGTGGCCAGTGAGCCCAGTGCTGTGGTGAGGTTGATGCTGGAAATGGCTGGGTGGACCATGAACTTCAGCAGCTTCTCAAGTGCAGACTTTCCCTCCTCACACAACACATCTGTTGAGAAATGACGATGATGTTAGGACAAAGATGAGCTTTAGTGGACTGGATGAAAACACAATATAATTTTCCTTGTGAAAGGATTTTAATATCTGTACCATATCGAATGTACGAGTGGTCTTTGGGAACTTTATCCAGGCTGATGTCGCCCTCCTGTCGTTTGGGGATGTCAGAGTCTGATGTCCGCGGGGACAGAGTGATGATCAGTGATTCTGTGAACTTGATGGCATGAGTGCGCACACCATCATTTTCAGAATCCAGCAAAGCCAGAACATCCCCTTTCATCTGTGTTACCAAATCCCAGCATGCCTCCTGCATCTCTGATACTGTTTTGCCACGAACCAACCACTGTCATGAAAGAGACAGAAGAGTAAAGGGTGTGAAAAGACAACAGATAGAGGTAATACTAACTAGATTTTGTTGCATATTCCTATAAAGAAACAGACATCAGATGTACAGTATTTCCTCTGAGTTACTGTATTAACCTGCAGGGTAACTTTGTACAGCTGGGTGAGTGTGAGGATGGCTTTCTTCACCACATTCACACTTTCATCCTTCAACAACATGTTCAGGTTAGCGATCAGTCTGAGGAGGAGCTCATTGTCTCGTTTACTGGAAAAGACATAAACCAGTAAAAGATTGGGAAAGCTGCAACAATTTCTTTCATGAAAATGAAATTTACAAACATGAGACCAGTAAACTTATCTAATAACTCACCATGCTTCCTCTATGAAGCCAATCACAAATTTTCTCACTTCGATAGACTTGTCAGTCTGAAAGGCAATCATCTCCTACAGGATGAAAAGACCAGTGGCAGAATGATGAATCAAAGGTTGAATTTACCAGATTGATATAGATCAACTACACTGTGCATTTTAAATTGAATGTGGTGGATGCTTTACCAGTATATTACATGACCAATAAGCCACATCAAGGTAAGAAAGCTCCACAGAGCTTGACTTACATCCAAGAAATTGTCAAGAAGAGAGGGATCCTTGTTGATGATAAGCTCCTGGACCTGAAAATGAAAAGAAATCACAGATTCAGGGTTGTCCTATATAGACTTCCTCCTTTGTATGGTTGTTATGTGGATAATATCCCAGCACACACTGGGGCATAGAGCAGGGATGCACCCAGGACAGATTGAAATACATTGCAAGGTAAAATATTCAAGTGAATGTTGGAAAACATATACTCTGCCTGGCCAAAAAAAACGTCGCCACCTGGATTTAACTAAGCAAATAGGTACGAGCCTCCTATTGGATAATTACTGCATGGGCGACTATCTTTCAGCTGGCAACAAGTTATTTAACCCCAACTGGTGCAATGAGTTGCTTCTCATTTCTTAAACAACCATGTCGAAAGACACATCCCGTGGTCGTGGAAAAGATGTTAAGTCTGTTTGAGAAGGGTCAAATCATTGGCATGCATCAAGCAGAGAAAACATCTAAGGAGATTGCAGAAACCACAAAAATTGGATTAAGAACTGTCCAACGCATTATTAAAAACTGGAAGGATAGTGGGGACCCATCGTCTTTGAGGAAGAAATGTGGCCGGAAAAAAATCCTGAATGATTGTGACCGGCGATCACTTAAACGTTTGGTGAAATCAAATTGAAGAAAAACAACAGTAGAACTCAGGGCTATGTTTAATAGTGAAAGTAAGAGCATTTCCACACGCACAATGTGAAGGGAACTCAAGGGATTGGGACTGAACAGCTGTGTAGCCTTAAGAAAACCACTAATCAATGAGGCTAACCGGAAAAAAGGCTTCAATTTGCTAGGGAGCATAAAGATTGGACTCTGGAGCAATGGAAGAAGGTCATGTGGTCTGATAAGTCCAGATTTACCCTGTTCCAGAGTGATGGGCGCATCAGGGTAAGAAGAGAGGCAGATGAAGTGATGCACCCATCATGCCTAGTGCCTACTGTACAAGCCTGTGGGGGCAGTGCTATGATCTGGGGTTGCTGCAGTTGGTCAGGTCTAGGTTCAGCAACAGTATGTGCTCAAAGAATGAGGTCAGCTGACTACCTGAATATACTGCATGACCAGGTTATTCCATCAATGGATTTTTTCTTCCCTGATGGCACGGGCATATTCCAAGATGACAATGCCAGGATTCATCGGGCTCAAATTGTGAAAGAGTGGTTCAGGGAGCATGACACATCATTTTCACACATGGATTGGCCACCACAGAGTCCAGACCTTAACCCCATTGAGAATCTTTGGGATGTGCTGGAGAAGGCTTTGCACAGCGGTCAGACTCTACCATCGTCAATGCAAGATCTTGCTGAAAAATGAATGCAACACTGGATGGAACTAAATCTTGTGACATTGCAGAAGCTTATCGAAACAATGCCCCAGCGAATGCGTGCCGTAATCAAAGCTAAAGGCGGTCCAACGAAATATTAGAGTGTGTCTTTTTTTTTTGGTGGCCACTTTTTTTTTGGCCAGGCAGTGTATATTCAAACGTATATTTTAGGGAAATACATTAATTTCATGCAGATGTTTAGGCTTTAGGAGCATGATCATGAAAATGCTTCTTATTAATACTTCTGATTGAAAGAGATCAGAAAACAAACCTGTTTGAGCACAGTTAGCTTTTCATCTGTGGGTATCAGAGCAGCCTGATTCAGGAGTTCCACCACCTGAAAGGGAAAAGAAAACCTCATGAACCTCTATTTATATGGACATATAATTTATTGTCATAACATTAAAAGAAAGGCCTGGTGTCATCTAACCCAAATCAAAAGGATTATATTATTGTTTATGTATAAAGTGTAATAGCTGGGGTTAATTGTACAGTCTACTGGCCTTTAGTGAGGAAAGTGAGTTTTTGTAGCTAAATGGCTCAGGGCATCAGCTAACTGAAGCAGACTACTAAATCTGAGTGTAACACAATAACATGCCTGTGTGATCCTGACAAAGCTCCTATATCGCAATATATTGTTGACTGACTCATTACTGTCATATCAGTATTTGGGGTATTGCTATAGGTGCTTCTATACAATATTTAATTACAGCTTGTGGTGGATGAAATAGTTTCACAGGAAACAAACAACAACTGGCTAAGAACAAGTTGCAGGGATTATACACCGCAGCACAGCATTAGAGACGTAAACAGAATAACGTTACCTTCTCACTGGTGGTCATATCGATGACATGAGAGGTTTCCCCCTCCTCTGAAGAAAGCTCCATGATGATGCTCTGCTTCTCTCACTTTGTAGATAACATGGTCTGCAAAACTGCGACTAAACTGTGAACATATAATCGCTAATGTTATTAATACTGTAACCCGCCAGATTGATCACGAGTTTGATAGCAAGCGTGAGGTTTGAGTTGTCGTGCTGCGTGTTGCTGATCATAACATTATACTAACCGACTTCACAGTAAAATGCATTAGTTATAAAACGTTGATAACAAGTTTTTAACGCTAAGTTTCTCAATAACCAACACTTTGGTGACAGCTAACAAGCTGGCGCACTAGCACCATGCTAACCGCAATGCTAACCCCGAGCTGTTTTGACATTATACTAACAGATTTGTCTCGGCTACTTACAGCTAAAGATGCTCGATACTTCGTTGCACCTGCAGCAAATAACTTACTTATAACAAACGTAGTAATGTAGCTGTGTAAACGTAGTCAAAAAATACTACGTTTACTCTGTTCGCCCACAAAGGAGGCAGCCATGTTTAATTGAGAAAAAAAGTGGTGCTGTTCTTCTTCTACGGTTGATATAAGCACAGCACCGAGGAGACTGCTTCCTGCTGGACACATCGAGCACCTGCCTGCGGTTTCAGAAACAGTGTACAGTATATTGTGTAGAAATATTTTTTATTGAAAAAATATATATTGTAACAAAGGAGTAATACGTCAACTGTTTTCTTGTTTGTTTGTCTCATCCAATGTCTCATGATAGGCAGCGCAAACAGTGACACAAAACTTTAAAGGTAGCCAGTTTAAACACAAAACTCAACCCTGTTTATTCAGAAATGTTTCAAAAATATTTTTCCAATTGTAAAAACCGTAGGCTATACTATAGTCTTTTGTTACACCCAAGGAATGTAACAGCCTCTGATTCCAAAAGGTTCTTTACAGGGGTTTTTCTTTCAGGTCTTTTCATATAGGCCCATTTCAATTATATTTTCAGGTCATCTATTTTTGATTACGTGAATTGAAAATAGGCAGACAAATATTGTATTAACAATAAAAGTTGGTTTCATTAAATTGTGAAAAGATTAAAACAAATATTTACTATTACTGTGATTTTTGTGATGTGTGGAAAAAATATTTTACTTATTTTATGTCAGTTATGGCAATTACCTGAATATACAGCACAAGGATCAGAGCCCCGGTCCCAGAAGGTGGACTCCTTCTACAATGAATATTAGAATCCAGTGATCCCTTTCTAAATAGCTGAAGTTGTATTTCAAGCTGGCAGCTGTCTATAAACGGATGTTCAAACATGAATACAAATCTCATCATTCTCAATACTGATTTTGTGGGGAATTATGTTGTCCTTTGTATTTATGTTTAAGTCAGTACAGCCATGTTGTTTGTGCTGCTTGTAACTCCAAATTACTCTCTTTGTTATAGTTATACTCTACATAATCTATAATAAAATTCCACATATTAACACTAACACAAAAAAAGATCATTCGTTTAAGTGTGTATGTATGAAATATGTTTTTTTTTTTAAACTCATACAGTTATAGGTATTAAATTGTTCTAACGGTCTAAGTGCAAAACTTAGTGTTTAAATTGACAGAATTAAACAACTTTTAAAATGTTTGAAGACGTGAATGACAACATTCGCTACTTTAAGACCTCATATCCCAGAAGTCTCTGCACACCATAAATGATGTCACCTGACAATGAAGAGGGCAGGATGTGCTAATGTTTACAACCACTGGGCTGTCAATAATTTTATCGTAAAAACGGATTGATTTTGTTGATACTTCCACAGAGCATGAAAAGACAAGTGGATAATAGCGAGAACTAAATGACCCCTTCTGGCATTCAGGTAAAAAGACTATTTTAATGAAGTATTTGATCGTTTAATCTAGAAGGCTTGTTAGCGCTTAGCTCGTGAGTTATCCGTAAACAAGTAAACGTAGCACAGCGATGCTACCTGCTAGCGTTAACTAGACCAATAGGTGGACCTGAACCAGCTCTTGTCAATGAATTACAGCTAACGTTTCACTGAAATATAACCTACAGCATTACGTACTGACCTCCAGGCTGTGTTTAATAGCTAGCTTACAAACTGTGTCGCTAGCTTTCAGGGATTGAAGAAGGTGGCTCATCTGACTAAGAAAACTTGAATGGGCTTCACAGACAACAGCTAGCTGCACCTGTACAGATGGAAAGATAAAAGCTAACTCTTGGAATTTGCAGCTACAGCAAAAGCTCTTTTCTACAGTTTTAGCTCTGCAGTGCCTCCAGCTGAAATGTAGCTAACTGGCACGTAGCCCACTGCCACACTTCAACACACAGGTAAATCGAGGTGTCAACATATTTTTCATCAGTAAGTCTTCAGTGGTCATGTCTTGTTATAGTGGTAATATGTCCACTGCTGTTTGTTGTGACATTAGAGACATTATACAACAGTACAACACAGCTGTCTTTTGCTTTTGTTTTTGTGGCAGGGTTTTGTTAATTTTGAATTCCCCTTTTTGGTTCTGACTGACTGTGAGCTGGCAGCTGGAGAGACCACAGACATAACATTTCAGACAGAAGTTTGTTGGTAAACAGGTGGGTACTGCAATGTAACTAAAAGTTTCCTCCAGCTCTGATATGGTATTTTAGCTATACCCTGTCTTTACTCTTTTATTGTCTCTTACCTTTAACATACTTAATGCCTTCAGGGTTTTTCTACCTGTAGGAAATATTGCTTCTTGAAGAGCTTGGCAGATTTCGGGGTGACAATGGCTTTTGTGTTTTCAGTTCTACATGCTTCAAGAGTCTTTGAAAATGTCATTCAAACAGGGCTGCAGGCATGCACAATATTTTCATGATTTTTGCATTTTGAGTACAGTATGAGACACATTTTATAAGGCTATTAATGAAATGACAATATGGGCAAGTGCAGTATCCACATTGCAAGAGCTGAAACTTCTTTGATAAAGGTAAAATGTGTCACAACAGACCAGAAATGAATCACTGTGGTGCTACAGAGATGACCTATAAATCACATTCTCCAGACTTAAATGAACATGATTGTTTGATACAAAAGTAACATCATCATCATTTTAATATTTTTTTCACCACTCCAACTGAAATTGTGAGTCATGTTGCAATATCTGCCAAAATAATTGCAATATGATTTATTTTTTACATATCGTTCAGCCCTAATATCTTACTAACTGGAACATTGTTGTGCTCCCTTGTTAGAATCTATGATTGAGCTGTCAGTATGTCTCTTTCAAAGAAAGGTCATCGATTAATTAATGATTTTTAAATGTTGGGTGCAGCTGTGAGCTACCTCCTGAATTTCAGTAACTTGAATATGTTTGTGTTTTGCCTCTCTTATCAGTGTCCAGATGGAATGGGCATTCATCATGAATCGAATGAGCTCTCAGGGTAGCTCTGCAGCCCAGCGCAGGCGGATGGCGCTGGGGGTGGTGATACTCCTGCTGGTGGATGTCATCTGGGTAGCCTCCTCTGAGCTAACCTCAGTAAGGACTTATGTCACAGTCAGTCAGTTTTACACACCTGCTGTTGCGAGGCGGGTTGCAGTATAAGACGATACAATAGGAGTGAAATGAGAGAGGGGTGCATATGTACTCAGTAACCAGAGTGCATAGAGATGTTCTGGGATCAGCAGACAATGATGTGGTGTTTTGTTTTGTTCGTGCCCCAATGCATGATACAACTTCTTCATCCTCTCCCCCAACAAGTGCTGGATGAAGAGTATCCTTAATTAGTTAATGTTAATGCTGCAACTCCATTAAATGTGAAAAAAAAATGTTTACATAAAGAATTGTGTTTATGTGCAAGTACTAGTACTAGAAAATATAATATTCTGCTTGATAGTTTAAACTGCAGACGATTTCACAGTTTTAAATTTAAATATATGCCAGTTCATTCATTTTTTTATTTATTTACTGTATTTAAGTCCCCATTAGCCACTACCAAGGTAGCAACTACTCTTGCTGGGGTCCACTCAAGTAAACATAACATCATAATGCAAAACAATGGATATTAAAATCAAACACAAAACAGGGCATAAGGAAATATTGACAAATACAAACAACAGTAAAACTGCTAATAATGATAATAACAAAAATAACAAGTACCCACAGTTTATCTAAACATTCAGTAAAACATTTGATGCAGCTCAAAAAACAATAATTCCACTAAAAACAGCATATACCGTGACTGAAGAAAAAAAGTAATAAAATAAGGTTAAAAGAATAAAAAAAAAAAAAAAAGTCAGTTCATTTCTTGTGCCAGTGGCACTGTTACAAGAGAAAGCTGGGTTAGCAGCACAGAAGTGGTCTACCAACGGAAGACACAAGGAGGAAACCTGCAAACATATAACCTCTCACAGTCAACAATGATTTTCATAAAAATTAAGAAATAACTAAACAAAGAACAAATAGCAACTACAGCCATCAGATAAATGGAATAAAAAGAGCAAGGAGTCATTTGAACATTTAGTGGAATGAAAGTATGAAGTGTTGCATTAGGTTGAGTAAATACCATTTGTTACTCTCCTTCTGTGCTGCTGGGAAGAACTTTAACTTGAAAAACTAGAAATGCAAAATAAACAACAGGAGAGTCTGAGAGGGAAAACTGAGGTGGAATGTGTTTGAATTAAAAGCACAGACATGTGAAACCAAACCTGCTGCTTTGAAGACATAAAGGTGTAGACTTTCCAGTGCACATTAGCTGGTTCTAACATTTCCCCCCTGTTGTTTGTTCCTGCAGTACATCTTCAAGCGACAGGAGTACAACAAACCCTTCTTCAGCACGTTCACCAAGACCTCCATGTTTGTGCTGTATTTGCTGGGTTTCCTGCTGTGGCGGCCCTGGAGGCAGCAGTGCACTGGCACTCTGAAATGCCGCCACTCTGCGTTTGTAAGTACCACATGGGGGCAGCATGTTTAAATGTTTTTTTCCTCCAAGCATTCATGACGGTGCTTATCACCTCCTCAGTGATACAGAACCACAAACCATGTCTTCTGACAGCTTTATTACCAGCTGCTATAACAGGGCTAGTATTGTTTTCACCTTCTGTGTGTGTCTGTGTCCGTGTCCGTGACCGTGTCCGTGACCCTGTGTGTGACCGTGACCGTGTCCGTGTCTGTGACCGTGACCGTGACCCTGTGTGTTTCTGTGTCCGTGTCTTTTTCTGTGTCTGTGTCCGTGTCCGTGTCCGTGTTCGTGTCTGTGTCTGTGTCCGTGTCTGTTTCTGTGTCCATGTCTGTGTCTGTGTGGCAAAATGTGGTCATGGAGACACCTACTGTATCAGGAACTACCACAGAGGTGGTTTTTAGGACTTTTGCAGGTGTCTGTCTGTCTGTGGACAGAGTGATTCTGTCACAACCTGCCAGATACAGTCAAAAAACTTTACAGGTGTGTAGGTGAGCTCAAAATAAAGGCTGGATTGGAAGATGAGTGTGGTCCGACTCATGAGTACTGGTTTGGACTCATGGGGTGGAACATCGCAGCTGGTGTGATCCTATCACAAGGTGCTCCCTAGTTGACTTTATTTTTCTCAACTACATCTGCAGAAGAAGCAGAAAGTTGTGGAAAACCTTCTAGAAATCATGGATTCTAGCTTTTTTTCTGTCTGTCTAGGCTGAGTTTCTTTTTTTTTTTTTTTAATCACAAAACGGATTCATTATTGTTTTTGATGCCGAAAAAAAAAATCTTCCCACTGAGCTTTGTTAAAGCTCACTTAGAAGCTGCTGGTGAATGTTTTTAAGGACCTGGGTTGAAAAACAATTAACCTTTTTAGATAAGATGAAAGTGTGAAAGGCTCTTCAGTCAGTGCAGCAGAATGTCTTTGATCTGTTGACAGTTTAAATTGCCTCTTTCTGCAGTTTGCTGATGCCGAGGCCTACATTGCACCCTGCACCACTGACACCACTGGGAACAACTGTTTGGTACGTAGTTTGTTTCCAGAGTAAATGATGAACTCTACCTGCAGTGTTCTGTTTAAAATGTTTACCATTTCCTGCTCTGTTGTCAGTGTAGGGAGTCAGGACAAACTTAGTTATGAGGGTTGTTTTATACGACTATTTAACATCTATAAATGTCTGACTTTGTCTTTCCCTCAGAGTGAACCTCTGTATGTGCCAGTGAAGTTCCAGGACGTACCCGCTGAACACTCAAATTGTTTAATTGGAGACTGTGAATCTTGTGAGTACATACAGTTGATGTTTTCTCCTTTATAAAAATGAAGCGTGAAGCACATTTATTGTCTTGTATCCCGCTCTGAATTTACTAAGCTCTCATGAATTTGTTTAAATGTTTAAGTCGTGACTCATGTGATTGATAACCTCATCAGTTTGGTCTCATTAATGAGAGATACAATGTGAACAACAGAGGGCAGTACTGAGCCATGAAAATAGGCAGAATCATTGATTAAAGCCACTCTGACAGAAATGCTACATTTAACATGAGGAACATCTGTCTGATGTTTTGTCTCTCTCTTCTTCTTTCACACACCATCATAAGAACAAAATGACAAACAGCAGGATTTCGTCGTCTGTCTGAGCTGCTTTTCGCAGAGCAATTGAAAAACCTGATGATTAAGTGATGCTCTTCAGAAAAAGCTGCCCCTCAATTTCTAGAGCTGGCTGACAGGCTCCAGAGACCAAAGCCACACAGCAGAGGTTCTCAGACAGTTTATTAGGGTTTCTGGTGTGTTTGAATTACAAGGCTTCATATGTTTGGCACCTGTGTTGGAAATAATGGTTGTTTTCGTCCCAGTCCCGCATTAGCAGCTGATAAGGAGGCTGTTAGGTGTAATTTATGGTAAAATGAAGGTCTTGCTGCAAATTCAAATGGAGCCTCAAAATTACACTATATTTTCTGTGTTTGGGCATTTGAATAAAACCTCCATTAATTCACTCCTCTCTCCCATTTCTGCCTCCCAGCAGCTTCCAAAAAGCACCGGGTGCGTTTCAGTAACATCATGGAGGTGCGTCAGCTGCCCTCCACTCAGGCTCTGGAGGCCAAGCTGTCCCGCATGTCCTACCCAGCTGCCAAGGACCAAGAAGCCATGCTCCGCACAGTGGGCAAGCTAACAATCACTGATGTGGCCAAAATCAGCTTCTTCTTCTGCTTTGTGGTGAGTGGAGATCAGCTGGAAGCCCAACTTTATATTTTACTTTGCTGTATCAAATTATAGACATATTTCATAGAAATGAAAAACACTGAATTTATTTTTTTAAATAAATCGAGACAAAACATTTTGAAATCAAGATACTCTATTTGTATATTTTACATTAAACTCTTGTTTAGAAATAAACATTCAGTGCTGTGAAGTTATAGTATGGAAAATGTTGAATACCCAATACTGTTCTAATAAACAGTGTCTTTGAAAAGCATAGCTAAAAGTCACATGTTAGAGTACATAGATTTATTTTTAAAGGTCCCATATAGTATAAAGGGCGATGTCCGTGTGTAGTTTGATTATAAAGCAGGTCTAGGTTCTATATTAATACTGTGAAAGTATCAAAGCCTCAATCTACAGAGAAATGCACACAGCCTGTATTCAGACACTGAGCCTTAAGACCAGCTGTCAGGACTTCTGGAACTTTGTGATGTCACAACAAAGCAGTCACTGCTCTCAGCCATGACCAAAGCCTGGACTACCTGGACCCACCATCCAACCTTGGAGGATTTGGTGTTTTTACCTGAAATCTGTGATATTTTTATTGGATCATTCAGTAAACAGTCAATCAATCAGAAGAGAGGCTCGTCTCTTACACATAGCTGCTGCTAGAGATATAATTTTAAATGCTGTTTGGCAAACCCGTGTCGCTGTCATTGCGTTTTACTCACTCTCTTATCATAAAGGCTGATTGATGGAGAGCTGCTGAGATGGTCCTTCCAGCAGGTTCTCTATCTCCACAGGACTCCTGAAGCTCTGTTAGAGTGACTGTTGGGTTCTTGGTCAGCTCCCTGACCAAGGCCCTTTTGGCTGGTGGCTAGATGGCCAACTGCAGGAAGAGTCCTGGTTCCAAACTTCTTCTTTTTCACAATTATTGAGGCCCTGGGAACACGCAAAGCTTTACAAATGGTTTTATACCTAATCTGTACCTCACCACAATGGTCTACAGAGAGTTCCTTGGACTTCATGGCTTGGTTCTTGTCCTGACATGCAGTGTATACTGTGGAACCTTAGGTACACAAATGTGTGCTCCTCTCAATTATGTGCAGTCAGTTCAGTTTGCCAAACAGGCAAAAAGGATGTACATGACCACAGTTTGGAGCCACAGCAAAGGATCTAAATACGGGGAAAACCATCCACATAGTTGATCTGACAGAGGTTTTTATTCCGGATGCCCTTCCTGACACTTCCTGGGTTCAAGAAGCCGTGGATCAAACTGCCAACCCAGGGACCACCTGAGCCAGGGCCCTCTGAAATCTACAACAGAATAAAGTGTGCACAAACTGAAAACTCTGTGAAGCTACTGTAGTTCTACAGCACCGCTTCACCTGTGTCTTGTTTTTATGCTTTGCTGTAGTTGCTTTTTATAAAGCATAATTAATAACACACACTTGTATTCTTTTTGTGTTATTTGCAAGCCAGGTAGCAAAAAGTGTGTGTTTGCTTGTACTCTAAAAGATGTGCCATTGCCTTATAACAATGATGTGACTGAGCAGAGAGTCACAGTTTATGAGTGCCAACTTGCAAGTCATTAATCTTGTGGCATTTTTAAATGATGAACTATCAATATCAAAATCACCTCTTCCTCTCTCACCCCCACCAAGGCCGCGATAAACCTGGGTGTCATGTTTGATGACCAGCTCTCCTTCTCTGACCATGTTGCATCCCTCTCCCGGTCCCTGCTGCTTTGTACATAAGAAAAATCATCCCTTACCTGTTTTACCTCACTTGCCACCCAGATCTTGGTCCAGGCCATGGTTATCTCTCACTTCACCTACTGTAATGCCCTTCTGGTGGACCTCTCTGCACACACAGTGAAACTCTTACAGATGGTCCAGAATGCAGCAGAATGTCTGGTCTGCAATCAGGCTAAAAGGTCAAATATCGCTCCGCTACTCATCGACTTACACTTGCTACCCATGGCCTCCTGAATCAAATTCAGTCACTAAGCTGCCTTCAGAGAGACTTCTGGGACTGCACCACCTACTTGAACCCAATCATTCAGCCTTATGCTCCTTCTCAGCCACTGCGTTCCTCCCAGCAACATCATCTGTCATCACCATCCCTGCACACAAGACAAGCTCAGTCCAGACTGTTCTGGTCTGTGGTTCCCTGATGGTGGAACAAGCTACTGAATGCTCTCAGAGCAGGAGCGTCCCTCTCTATCTTCAAGAATCTGTTGAAGGCTCACACCCTACCCAGCCACCATGCACTTTAGGTTCAGTTTGGCCTTTAAAAAAAAAAGTTGTTATTATAATTACTGAGCATTCTGATAGTGAGAGTGAATAGATGACAGGAAAGAGGAAGAGAGAGATGCTCGCTTAATCACATCACAAACATGGGCGCACACAGCGAACACAGATTGACCAGTGAGTTGAATCAAAACTTAAGAACAGTTAATTGGTGTTTGCCTGTTGTGTTGTAAGGTGTTTGTCATTTCGTCCCTTCCTCGTACACATCGTCACATCTCTGCTTCTGTGTGTCTTCCAGTGGTTCCTGGCTAACCTGTCCTACCAGGAGGCGCTGTCCGATGTGCAGGTTGCAATCGTCAACATCCTGTCGTCCACTTCAGGTCTCTCTCTCTCTCTCTCTCTCTCTCTCTGAATTTCATGGCAATAAGTAAAATGTAAAGGTTGGAAAGGAAAATGAGCGTTGGTTAAGTTGTGTATTAATGAAACCTAAAGAGGTGTGGTCTGGTCACTGTTCCTTACCACCTCTCCCTCTTCAGGCCTGTTCACGCTCATCCTAGCAGCCATATTTCCCAGCAACAGCAGCGACCGCTTCACCTTGTCCAAACTGCTAGCTGTGGCTCTGAGGTAAGGGCCGAATGAATATGTGTATGTATTGTTTTATGTTGTTTGTGTTTCCACACTTTCCTCTTAGATTTCAGTTGATCTGCTTTGTTAAAGTTGTTGAAATCTAGTTTTCATTGTATCCAGTAGTATCGTAGCAGCCAGGGGCTTAAAGAACACGTCTGGTGACGTTTTATCATTTTATGATCAACAAATCTCATGAAAAGACTAAAACCAACAATGAATTTACTCTGCTAACAATCATTGTTGTGTTAGCTGCATATTTAAACCCATCATACTGATCAGAGTCTGCCACTTCCACGGTGGCCAATGGTTAGAAGCATAGCAATGTGAACACAGAGCAGCTTTTCTGATTATATGCTCTGATTTATGACAAAAAAAGTCTAATTTAAATCATCTAGAGGATCTGTAAAAGTTATTTCTTTCCTCACCCCATGTGGCGGGTTCAGACAGATATCTTGACAACTACTGGCCAGATTCAGACAGAGAATTCATGATCCGTGGTGAATAAACTCAGACGGTTTTTGTGACGTCCTGATCTTTTCTCTTATCGCCACATTCTGAACAAAATCTAAACTTTGAACACAAGACTTTTAATTTATTGAGCACATCACCTCGGCTTGTTGCCGCATGCCCTTTGCAGATGTTATAGCTTTTAGACCTGAATGTGTTGAAAAAGGAGTAGTTCAATATTTTGGGAAATATGCCTGTTAGCTCTATTGATGAGTGTTAGATCGATCTCGATCTCTTCATCTGACTCTCACCATTAAAGCAAAGAGTTAAATTATTTCTTTTATTTTATCCAAGCTGTTGTACATAGTGTCTTATTTAATTTTAGTTAAAGTGAATAAGTCACACATTGGTCACCAGTGTCAGTGAGGTCAGTCCTGTAACCTAAGAAGAGCAGTCACTATGTTGTTAATGTCATTCGACACTTTCATATTGTAGAATATGTGAACGTTGGAGCAGTTTTGCCCCCATCAGGGATACTTTGCATAGTTCACACTTCAAATACATCCATACATCCAATGTATATGCTTGAAAAGATCTGCAATGGATTAAGAAAAAAATCCTGAATCCTTAATTCCTTAATGTTTTTTTTATATTATTTTTAAATCAAAAGTGGAGTTGATCCAGTGTGCAGAGAGGCTCAGTGAGACAAAAGCTATCTGATAAAATAGGCTGGTCATCCAAAGTGATGAGTTCAATGACCACTCTGTAATCTTTTTGGCCTCCTGCTGTCTCAAGGAAATGTCTCTCGCCTTCTTAATGTTCCTTGAGTCCGCGCTGCAGCTTTTGCCTGAGTGAACTCACTGTATTCCCTTGAGTCTTTGAGTGACTGTTGGACCTGCTTTCACTTTCCACTTTAAAATATTTCCACACCGCGTCCTCTCTCCGTTTACAACACCCCTGTGACAGCTGACGTGAAAAGGCTTCTTGGGCTTAGGTTCGTGCTCAATACAGCCGATACCGATGAGTTAAAAAATGCCTTGATCTGCCCCAATACCGATCTTTGAAATTGGATCGGGACATGCCTACCCACAACCGCTCCCCTGGCACTGCAGCTGCCCGGTGCTGGTGTGTGTGTTTGCTGACTGCTCATTGATGGGTTAAATGCAGTGGTCAAATTCCTTTGTGTTTAAAAAAATATATAATTGGCGTCTAAAAAATTTGTCTTCTTCTTCTTCCCCTTCTTTAGCATGGGAGGTGTGGCTCTTGTGAGTTTCTCCAGCATGGACAACCCTGATGGGAAGGGTGTCATAGGTAACCATGGAGACAGCAAGTATCTGTCACTCTTTGACATCACTATTGTGTAATTAATATAGTTTGAAACCCTCCTTCCAAATGTGATGACTTTTAAATTGTTATGAAGGTTCTCTGTGGTCGCTGGCGGGGGCGATACTTTACGCTGTCTACATAGTAATGATCAAGAGACGAGTGGACCGGGAGGATAAGCTTGACATTCCCATGTTCTTTGGTAAGCAAATGCTCAGCATGTTTTTTTTTAAGGCCAGACTTTTTATGGCTCTGTGGCTGGAGTTATTATGTTTTCAGGCCGTCCATCCGTCCCTGCCTTTGGCGTTAACGCGGCATCTCAAGAACGCCCTCAGGGAGTTTCTTCAAAGTTGGCACAAACGTTCACTTAGATTCAAGGATGATGTGATTTAGAACAATCACAAACAACATGAAAAAGTGTATCTGGGTTTTTCCAAATCAAAAAATCCTGGATGACAAAGGAGGTCCACACCCTGCTCAGAGTCTGCAACATAAACTCCATGTCTTGCCACTGCGAAATGTTCAGTGTTACCAGATCCAGCCCGGAGGGGGGTACCAAGGAGGCCAAATCGGCGTCCAAGCAGAGGATTGAGGACCACTTCACCAACGCTCCCCTCCACTGCGTGTGGCAAGGCAAGGCATCCAGCACGTCACCAACTACAGAAATCACCACTGCTGCCGGTGGCAACACTTCTCTAGCAGAGGAGCTAAATTGCTTCTTTGCTCGTTTTGACACAAAGGGACATGGGGTTGATACGACTCCCCCCTCCAGCCTCCAATAGCTGCACACTTTTAGAGCAAACATCAGACGTGAGATGTGGATGCCATTAACAGCCTTAACGACCAGTCACACTTACACCTACTGTCATAAAGTACTTGAAAGACTGATCGTAAAGCACATCATAGGCACCTTTCACCCACCCTCCATCAGCTCCAGTTTGTGTACAGACCAAATAAGTCAACAGAATGTGCCATCGCCACCACACTGACACACCTTGAACATTAAGGGACCTATGCAAGGTTGTTATTCATAGACTACAGCTCTGCCTTTAATACAACAGTCCCCAATAGAAGGTCACCAAACCGGCTGACCCTGGCCTTTCCCAGCCCATCTGCTGGTGGATTAGAAGGTCCCAGTCTTGAGCTTCGTTCCAGTGCAAACCCCAGGATCATCTAATGGCGCTGAGGTGACCATCCACGGTGTTTCAGTGTCCAGGTCCGATGCACGAGTGGCAGAACCTGGTGCCAACTGTCTCCAGCTCATTGTCCTCGGGCGCTAGACCCTTCAGGTTGCACGGGTACAGTGCCAGTGAGCATCGAGGCCAGCCAGGGGGGCCGCAGAATCTGTGACCATCTGGGACATCAGGGAGGCAGGTGCTCTGAGAATAACCTGGCACTAAAAACCGGCAAAACAAACAGAACCAACTAATAATTGACTTCAGCAGAAATAAAGGAGAATATAACGCCTCTCCTTATCAACGGGGGACAGCATGGAAATGGTTCCCAACTCTATTCCCTTTCGCAGAGCAATCAACATCCTCAAAGGCTCATCCCACCCCGGACATCACCTGCCCCGCTGCCCTCTGGCAAGCACTACAGGGCCATAAAATCCCACCACACCTCCAGACTCAGGAAGTTTTAACCGAGGGCCATCTGTGAACTAAACTCTGCCAAGTCTGTACCTATCTATAACCATTCCCTCTGCCAGGGGCCCTCACTCTGACCAGTGGGTATAATGTAGGACAGCGTCTCTGCAAATATTCACTGTTTTAGTGCAATATCTGCATCGGTGCAACACTTACAGTGGGGTCCTAAAGTCAGAGACCACTTACCCATTCACTTTCACATGAAAGTGGTCTCAGTCAATAATGTTTAATATTCTAGACATTCAAAGACTTGCAGCTTGTCTGTGTGTCTGTGTGTGTGTTTGTGTGTGTGTGTGTGTGTGTGTGTGTGTGTGTGTGTGTGTGTGTGTGTGTGTCTGTGTTGTAAGTTCTTTAACTATACATACATCTGGTCTGAATCTTTTTCAAGATTTAGTTTTATTTCATTTTCTAACTAGTTTTTTCTCTCACTGTTGTTTTGATGTTAGGAATAGCAATTTAAATTTCATTGTACTGTTGTGCAATGACAATAAAGGGATTCTACATTTGCATTTATATTTACTTATTTGGGAGACGCTTTTATTCAAAAGGATTTTCAAATGAGGGACATCACCTTCCGAGGTGCTCTCTGAAGAGACAAGTCTTCAGCAGATTCTTGGAGACAGAGAGAGACGCCTCTGCTCTGATACCGTTGTGTATTTTGTTCCACCATCGAGGGAACCACAGACCAGAGCTGTCAGGACTGTGTTTGCTTGTGTGCAGGGATGGTAAAACCAGAAGACATTCCTAAATTCTAACTGATGAAATGATGAAGTTTTACATCCAAAAAGTGAAAGGTCAACTTCACTGCAAAAACACTTTTCTGGCCATTATTCAACACTGTAACTCAGGGACAGAGGGGGAGATGACGCCCATATTTCACGTGTGGTTGGAGACTGAACTGGTGTCCACGTTGAAACTGTAATGACTGTACAGATCTTCTGTGCTGCCGGGCTGAACATGTGCCTGAGGCCTCCACGTTTTACAATCGGTAGCTTCTTTGCAGCAACATCCATATTTGAATTATTGTCTTCTGTCATGGCTGCACCTTTGCTCTGTCAGAACCAGCTTTATTGACCAAGCAAGTGAACACATCATGGAGTCTGACTGGTTTTTATTTCTCTCAATGAACTTACACACTAGTACAGTAGACATACAGCAGAACAAGAGCAACAGATCTTAACAAAGTGATGTGAAATCACTAATATCTTTTATATAATTCCCTCCAGTCTACAGATGTTATGAGTCTGGACAGATGTGGATGTAAACTGCACCTTGACTAGCTGGTGGAGACGTACAACCCTCTAGTTAATGTGCACCAGTTGTAGTTATTTCTTAACAATGTCTGCACCCTCTTCATGTATTAAACACTCAGCAGAAAAATTGAGACCCCCCCCCCCGCAACAGGTTTTATTCCATGAACCTGAAGCTACTCTGGCCGACAGTGGTTTTCTTTAGAGCTGTCTTGGTTTAACCGCTGTGTGTCTCTCAGGGTTTGTGGGTCTGTTCAACCTGCTGCTGCTGTGGCCTGGCTTCCTCCTGCTCCACTACACGGGCTTCGAGGCCTTTGAACTTCCCAGCCAGCTGGTGTGGACGTACATCCTCATCAACGGCCTCATCGGAACCGTTCTCTCGGAGTTCCTCTGGCTCTGGTGAGCACATGATCCATAATTTATGCAGGTCACAGTTCCAAATCATTAGGATTTAATGCTTTATAAAACGTTTTGATTCTGTTTGTTGAGCTTCCATCTAGATACCACCCTGAGGAATTAAACAGAGTCAATAAAATGTTCTCTTGCATCATGTACATTATGTTTAAAATATTTCTTTTTTGTCCACAGGGGCTGTTTCCTCACATCATCACTGATCGGTACTCTGGCACTGAGCCTCACCATCCCGCTGTCTATTATGGCAGATATTTGTATGCAGAAGGTAAGTACCCACAGCGGGTACTTCACAATGAGAGTCAGGGTTTGAAGTAAGAGTCGAGATAATGTTTGTTTTGCATCGGCGAGACTCCAGACTGAGGACATTGAGTCAGAGTGGATTGCAAAATGGAAAGTTCGGATGATTTTAGTTTGTTTAAGCCTTCGAGCTGATTAGATGAAACAAATAATTTGGTTAAAACTGAATTTAATTTATTGACATTTCAAGTCAATGTTTTCAATGTTCTATTAACGGTAAGTTAAAGTGTTGATTGTTTTACAAGTCAATATAAGCCACTTCTGTCCTGTTTTGATGTTAATGTGAATTTCTCTATTTTCCAACCCTTTCTCTAATTAAATGGAAGCAACAACTTAATAGATGTAAATTAGTCCTCGAATTTATTTTTTGGCAGAAGTGGTCTTGTTGTAGTTTTAATTCTAATTTTGTCAAGGTGACGTATTCTCTTTAAACTCAACACAGTTCACAGATGAGTTTAAAAATATTAACAATGAGGACATTTGGGGATTTGGTGGGTGATACTTTGCACTGAAAACCACAGAGTATACATGTATCTTCATAGAGGTGTGTGTTCTGTGTTTGTCGTATTGCTTTACCCAAAAATTATTTACTGAAGTTAATGTTGTGATGTAAGTATTTATTGATGTTACAAGTCAAATAACTTTTTTGACCATGTGGTTATAAATTAATCTCAGAAACTAAAGTCCAGTAATGACACCACTTATAACTGGTTACTTTCTTCTGTGTGTGTGTGTGTGTGTAGGTACGTTTCTCGTGGCTGTTTTTTGCCGGGGCAGTCCCTGTCTTCCTCTCCTTCTTCATCGCCACGCTCTTATGCCACTATAACAACTGGGACCCCGTCCTGGTGGGGCTGAGGAGAGTGTACGCCTTCATCTGCAGGAAACATCGCATCCAGAGGTACGTCCTGGTTCTCCACCGGGCTTTCATGTGACATAATATCCTGTGGAAGCTAAGCAACTGAACGCACTGACCACATCTATCAGTGCGCTAACTAACATGCATACAAATGACATATAGATTACATATAGATTACCTCTGACCATGTCCAAGCAGCCATTTGTTCCAGTACATTTGTAGGTACTATGAGACACAGTTTGCAGAGACTGGGACAGGTAATGCATGAGAGACAACACTGGTTCTTTTTTGGCAATGTTACATTATTATCACATGGTAATATACTATTGCGAGCAGGGACTTTTCTGAAACCTCTGACATTTGGTTGATTCAATGAAATTTGTAAGTTGATAGTTTGATTTTTTTAATAGACAATTTAAGTGATGAAGTGTTTCTGGCTGAGGGGACGGAAAAAATAAGCGAACATGAAAGTGTCTTAAATGGTAATAAAATGCAGTTCAGTTCCCGGCAGCAGTGCTTCGGTTGTGAAACTCAACCTCATGTGGTTGTGTGCTCTAATACACTCTTGTTCCTGTATGCACACACACATAAGTGTAGAAGCATCTTAATAAAAATAACCGCAGCAGCAACAACAACAACAACAACAACAACAACAACAATAACAAAAGGAAAAGTACAGCCATAAAACATCTGTCACTACATTAGATTGACCTACGAAACAGTGTGTTCAGTTTGCTTTTAACACCTGGAAACAATCTTGGCTGCTGAGGAACAGACTGCTTGATGCTCTGCTTCTGGAGCTGAGAGCAGCTGCAGCCAGTGGACATCTGGGGTGATTTCACAGTGACATCACAGTTAAGCCCTTTTATTTCAGTCATGTCAAAAAATGGACTTAATGTTTGATCCAACCGTCTACAGCCTCCTCAGGGCCAGTGGACATCTGGGGTGATTTCACAGTGACATCACAGTTAAGCCCTTTTATTTCAGTCATGTCAAAAAATGGACTTAATGTTTGATCCAACCGTCTACAGCCTCCTCAGGCCAACAGCATTGAGTTCAGCAGTGTGTGTGTTTAGATCATGTGTTGGAAATGGATTATCCCAAATCAACATTTAGATTTCCTGCATTGAGGAAGCAGCATTCTGCATGTTTGAATACACCAACACACCACCAGAAGAGGGCTTCAGTCCTTGGTTACAGCTTCATTACAAGGTGATTAATCTGGCAAGCTCCTTTTCATAATGTGCCTGGTTATTAATGGCCTAAAATTATATCACAGGGCTGCCACAGGTCCTTGATATCCTTGAAAGTTTGTAAAAATAGAATCTGAAAATGGACATAATTAGACATGGGTGATTGAAAGTGCTTGAATTTCTATGTTCTGTGCAAAAATTATAAATCCTTTTTTTTTTTAATTACATTTCTAATTAAAATTTTTTTTAACTTAACATTAGTAAATGGGCTGAATGCTGCTGTCAGCATGGGTGCAAGAGACCATCACTATAACACAGCACAACTGAAAAGTGTCCCCACATTCAAGCTTCTCGCTGTTTTTTTATTGCTGCCTGTGAGCTTCTGTATAGCCCGCTAATTCTCATTGTAAAACTCTTAGTGTTGTAACTAGTTAATCTTGCTCTGTGTCTCAAACTATGTGGTGTTGGGTCCTTGAATTTGACGTTTAAGAAGGTGTGGGAACCCTGATATTAAGATGAACTTGACTTAACTCACCTAAGGCACTAATGACCACTGGTACAAAAACAACCACTTTGCTTCTGGGACAAAACAAGTCTCACTTGGAGGCAAATTTATCTTATTGGACTAATCACATTATCATAATCACACAACATTCATTTCCAGGTGTCTGTCTTTTTCCAGACAGGTTATTAGTCACATTGAGCCATTATTTGTGTACCGTCATTTTCCAGTGGACTCAGTGGTGTCAGATGTGGTTTCTATGGCGTTTATGACGCAACTGCAGACACACACACACACACACACACACACACACACACACACAAACACACCTCAAGTCTGTGCAGGAAGTGAGTTTTTGACACAGTGTGAACATTATAAATGAAATTATTTTCACCCCAGTTTTTTAAAAAGTTGAAGCTTTTAAAGTTTAAATTAGAAAGTGAGTTGCTGTTTCATTGTATTGTGGTGTGTGACCTATTAAAAATTAATTGACCATAACTGTGACACACACTTAGTCTTTTCTTCTCTGACATTCTCACAAGGACCTGTCTCTTATACACATCTAGATTTAAAGACCCCTGTGATGAAAAGCAAGTATGTTACCTTGTTAATGTCCATATGATGTTTTTACACAACACAAGACATATGATGAGTGTAATAATCATCAACACCATGACTGAGTGTTTCCACCTTGAACTGCTCACTGCAGTTCAAGGTGGAAGCTTACAAACAACATAAACAAATTTAAAAAAGGTAACTACGCTCTGATCCATCTGCTAGTCTCTGGTTCTGGTCTCGACAGACTCCTCATCTGAGTCTGGGTCTGACTGAGGCTCAAACATGTGGCTGAGTCTCTCTGATGTTTCCTCCTCTAACCATCTTGATGCTCTCTGCTCTTTCACCTGTCCACCTGGAGGGAGCAGGTGGTGGGCGGGGCAAAAGGCCTGAGCCACATTTCTTAATCAGGAAGGAAGAAGACATGAGCTTCAGACCCATTTTTTTTTCACTTTTTTGGGGGGAAAACCTTTTTAAACAATATATTAAACACATCAGCTTTAAGTCTCAAAAAATTAGGATTTTGCAACAGTTGATGAAGCTCAGAATTTCTGCTTTCCTTTAGTTAGTTGCACTGAACATCTGACAAGCATTTGTCTGACGCTCTGTGTTTTTGACGTGTTGCGTAAGAGGGACAGAGGACGAGCTGGACAGGATGATCATCGCATAAATATTTTAGATCAGAGATTGACCACCCACTCTACAAAGTCAGTGAAGCTGCTGTCTCTTCACTGTTCACAGGTTTCCTCAAACTTTTCTCTTCTGCTTCCTAAACCTGCAAAGTAATTGCCAGCGGGTCCGAAAGAGAGATTTTGAACTCAGCATGTGGTTTCTAATAGAGGCGTCAGTGGGGAATGAAAACAGTGCAATTTAGAGCAGACTTAAGCCTGCTGGGTTTATAAGGAGCTTCCGGAAAGTGTTCAGACCCTTAAAATCATTGTAATTCATGGTTTCCCTCATCAATCTACACTCAATACCCCATAATCATGGGGTATTGCAAAAACAGAATTTTAGAAATTTTGCAACCTGAAATATCTGAAGTATTCAGACCCTGAAACAAAACAAAAACTTTTTCCAGCAAAAAAGAAAAATCTGCTGCACCAAGACCAGAGTGGCCTCTGTAATTCTTAAATGGAAGAAAGTTGGAACAACCTGGACTCTTCCTAGAGCTCAGCAATCCAAGAACCTGATGGTCACTCTGGCTGAGCTCCAGAGATCCTATAGTGGTTATAGCATAAGGCCACTACATAACATCGGCTGCAGGAGCAAGTGTATGTGTCTGTGTGTCCATTTTCATAGAAATAAGTATAATATTTCTAATATAATGCAACTGATGATTATTTCATTATGGATTAACCTTTTGATTATTGTTTCAGTTAATTGTTACTTTTACTATTGTAACTATATAATAAAAACAACTTTCATCCAAGGCTGGCAGAGCTGAATGTGACCTTTCAAAGGTTTCCGGTTTTGTCCAATTTCTAATTATATAAAAAGAAAAAAGCGGCAAGAAGTTGAATCCAGAGAACTGACGGAGCTGTAGCCAGTACTACTGAAGTCATGACTCCAAGGCCCCTATAATCACCATAATCTAAAATATTCTTTTTAGTGTTTCTCATATAATATTATTTATATATAAACATGGAGTTTTAAATGCTGATTCATTAGTAATATTTTTTTTTCTTTATCTCCCCAGGTGGCGATTGTGGATCTTGCTGAGCGGGACATTCTGGAAGCTTTCAGAGACATTGAACTACCCCAGTGCCTCCTATTATAACTATTTATTTTCTACAGTTTTGAGATGACCCAGCCATTTCTACAAGCTCATTTTTGTTTTCACATGTCAGTCGTCACAGACTGAGGTACTCACGTCACTTTTTTTTTTTTTTTTTTTTACATTATCAGTCATTACTATGGTGTCATGTGACCAAATGAAACGGTACATGTTGGACTTGAACATAACACTAACAGAGGTGGAGTGGCTGAATGTGTGTCTTTTGAAAATCTCAATCAGTGGAAAAGAGTTCCCATCACTATTTTATGAAGGATGATGATTTGTACTGGCTATTTCATATATGGCCATTTGCACACTTACAGAGCCAACCTAGTCTTTTCTGATGGTGTTAGTATCACCAAGGCAGCATAACGGGGAAGCACCTCCTTGAATTATATCCTGAACTGCAGCGCTCTCTCTTTTTTTGGAGAGGCAGCTTCACTGTCATGGATTTCTAGTTGCTATCTGAGATTCCTGCTTCTCAAATCAGCGATATGATTAATCAGTGTATATGGCCAATGATCAGATAGAATTAGAAATGCAGTACAGTGATGAATTCATGTTACCCAGCATCAGCAGCCCGGGTAATGACAGAACACTTCAGAGCGACCTCTAAATGCGTTGCATGATACCTTCCACTTCCTCCAGACCTTCAGGTGATATTAACACTGTCATGAGAGCATCTTTTGCAAAAGAAAATCTCTATGTCTTGTTTTTGTTTTCTTCTGTTGAGGAAAACTTTTATTAGTCTGATGCTGGAAGAAGAAAATTGAAGCCACACTACATCCTACAGACCAACAACCTTCTCGTTTGCCCTCGTTCCCCTGACAGTGCTGGATACCTGAAGACAAACTGTGACAGAGACACAAACTTTTGCTATAAGCTACAAAAAAAAAAAAAAAAAAAAAAAATGTCTCGCTGCAATAACGGTCGTCTGCTTGAATGAGCAGCTTCCCTCTCCGATGGGTGTAAATACTGTACACAGTGAAACATTAGCAGAGTATTGATGTTTGTTTGTGAACCTCAGACGGACACTACAGATTTATCTTCTGAGATGACGTATCAGTTTATATTTGATGTATTATTTAAATGATTACTGCCGGAGGAAGAGTTTGCATCACAGTTGCAACGGAGATTACATCACGGCGGTCGGACTGTTGTACGTGGTCCGTTAATTCACTGCTTGTGATTTCATGTGATAAGACGAAGCGTTTCTTTTAGCAGCCTCAGTGTGTGCCATGTAACCGAGGGTGTGTACATTGCAGTTGAAGGTGAGATGTAAATGCTGGTCCACTCATCCCGTTAAATGCCAGACGTGTGCACATCTTTATGGAGTGTTTTTATAGCACTCGTCATTGACTGGACGTATCAAGTGGAGGAGGAAATAAGCAGCTGGCGAGGGTCAATTAATGGGTCGAGCAGTTGTAAGTGACAGATGGAAGCTGGATTCATTCATTTTCACTGTAGCACTTCCTGTATTTTTGCCACCCTCTGTCATGACTGCACGTGTGAAAGGTTTTTTTTTTTTTTTTTTACAGGTCGTGATATTTCTAATGTTGGCTGCATAGAAAGTTATTTCTTCATCTTTTATCAGTGGTGCTTGTGGAATCATGTTATTTTAATTTCTTTCTCAGGTTCTTTGTCTTGTTTTTATTATCTGAGCAATTTCTTTGTCTTTTAAGTGTCATTAATGAAGATGTTATAAGATGTAAATGAAGGCCCAGAGAGAGGCTGTGATAGCAGCGTCCCTTTTATCAGCCGAAGCTCTTGAATAATCCTGTTGTTTTGCAAGACTTTTCATACTTACACTGCACTATTAAAACATATTGTTTTAAGTCTCTGCTCTAAATTACGTATTTCTACATGAGGAGACGTGACACAACAACAGCATTTTTTCATCTCCTGACCATGCGGTCCTGAACACAACATTAGACCATGATGGAGCTGCGTTGTATGGAGGTGTTGCTGTGGTACAGCCCACTCCATCTTTATGCCTTGGGCTCCGGATGTTGTCTGTCCCATTCTTGTGAATACGTTGTCTCAGTGACCTCACATACTTGGTGCAGACTGAAATACTTGTTCACATATTGTAAGAATTGCCACAAAATATTATCCAGACATTCATGATTCCCAGAGGATGAAACCTGTATACTCTGTCTGGTGCCACAAACCGCTCAGACTTTTTATTTATCCAGTGAAAGATCTGAACATCTACTAGACCAAAAGTTCTGAACTTGATCACCTCACACCATCATTAGGTAAAACCTTTACTGAGTCCAATACTTTGGTTAATGACTAAATTACCTGCAAAACAAAAGTAATGAAATTCTCATCAGTGTCAGCTCCACTTTATTTACAAATTGCAAGAAAATAGTGATAGACAAGTTCTTTCTTTTCCGGCATGAATGTGTTCGTCTTATTCTTATTCACCCTGGAAACCTTCTTTCTTAAAGACCCGTGTGTGACAGACCCGGCGCAGAGAGGCACACAGAGTAACTGCGTGTGGAGAACGTACAGCACAGCAGGCCACCAACTATGGTGAATTATGTACATAAAGTCAGCTACAAGTGATAATTGGCCAACGTGAGTGTGTTACCATGCTATTCTAAGATGCTGAAGGTGCTGAACATTATGAATTATCAGCGAGTATCAGCAAAAATGCTGTATAAGATGTCAGTATGCTGATGTTAGCATTTAGCTCAAAGCACTGCTACAGCTTAAAGCTGACACAAAAGACACAAAAAACGCTCCTGTATTTCATTTAGAGATTTATTTTGATGCACAAAATATTCTCTTTCATTATGTATGAAAACATTACTGAGTCTGCCTAAAATATCTTTCACGTACCTTTAAATTTAGAAAAGAGGCCAAATACTGTACATCTACACTGCTCAACAGCAGTTGTGCTTCTGCATGTCTGCAAACAGAGCATGCCTTGCAACCATATGCATCATGGAAGTTGGACATCCATACTAACCTGCTGTTAGACAAAGCAGGAGACATTTTATGTCTTACAGAGTAGAGAGTATATTTTCCCTGAGGCATGTCGAGCAGAGTGTCCCTTATAATCTCATCAGTGTCAAGTGGAGACTCAAGTGAATAAGCGTTTTCCTTCACATTCTTTCATCTCCTTTGCTTTTTTTTATGACTAGAAATATGATGACTAGCTTCACGTAGGCTAAGTCGTCCTTAACACTCCAGTGCGTGACTGCTTTTGTAATGTAAATAATGAGACATTCATGAAGTCCCTCTCATGTTTGTCAGCCATTATATGTTTGGCTTATTTCCTTTAACATCTGACAGCTGTGGATCATTTCTAGCTCAGCGGACACAGAGCGGCACCGGCCCATGGTGTGTTTATTTCAAAGTCACACAGACAGTTTCATGCAGCCTCTTACACATGAGCACCTCATTACTAAGATATAACAAATGAATTGTCTCATGCTATGTGATTAAACGCAGGCGTCTGGACACAATAGCAGATAATTCAAATGAGAATTGAGACATCAATTAAGAGGCTTCAGGATCATAATGAACAATCAACCTTGATTTTACTTACCTCACTTGTGACAGTAAACATCTGGCTGACAATGTGACGACATGCAGCACTTGAAGGTTTAATTGACAGTTTCTGACAATATTTAATCACAGTGAAAGGCACTCAGGCTTTTTCCTAATCAGGTTAAGCCTGTCTGTATCATTTCTGTGCGCGGTGAAGTCTTTTTTCCAAGGCTGCATTCCGTTCTTCTCAGTGTTTAAAGTAAATATTGTAAATAAGTACATTTATCATCAGTCTTTAATAGCATCATTTTATCTACCATGTAAATATGGTAGATAGATGTGGTCTGGTGGTTTGAACTCAGTGGAAAAATATGTTGAGCTCAGCCATGCAGATATGCCTGGATTATTTCAGTCTTCTTCCTCTTTTCAACTTCCCTGCCTGTTTTTTTTATTATTTTTTTTATTTCAAGCATAAAGCTAACCTTTTCATTCTTGCCTTCTCTGTCTTCCTACGTGGTTATTGTCTATTGTTTTCATAGGTGCACATTCTCAGTCATGTTTAAAGTGAGTGTCACTTTCAGGATCTCTGAGTGTCATATCTCCATTTTTATCCCATCAAAACTTCAATGTTGTAAACCTCATTCAGTTTGATTTAGTTGCTTAAAAATCAGGAATATTTTTCCATTTTTTTCTTATCTGTTTGCAAGTTGCAACACCGTTTAACCATGTTTCTAATCTTGACTGTAACTGAAAGGAAAACAAAGTGTTTCTGTGAAAGGGAGTCCTGATAATAATGAGTGAAACCAGGCCTCTGCACTCATGCTGCCTGTAGTAGTGTTTAATGTTTAACTGCCCTGCCCTCACAGGAGGGAGGAGGAAATTTGTGGGAGTTGAATGTTGACTAACACTTTGCACAGACTGAGATGAAACCGCAGACTCTGGACTAAGACCTGTGGGGACTCCAGGGGATTCCAGATGATCATCCGAAACGAGAGGAGATGGACCAGGCTTCGGGGCCACACACTGGACTTCGGGGTTAAGGTATTGAATATTTAGACCATTACCATTTCAGTCTAAGCTCTTATATATAAGCTCACTCCTGGATCTCGGCTCTAATCACGGCGGCTGCACCCAGCACAACTGATAAGCTGAAGGGCAAAATCAATACCTGGACAATCTGAGCTCACCGCTCGTAACCATGAATGGGGAAATGGAGATAGCAGATGAGAAAGACTGGAGTGAACTTGAACCTAACTACCCCGTCAAAATCTTCCTGACGGTCTTTTATAGCCTCATCCTGGTGACGGGTATCGTGGGTAATTCAGTCACTATCAGGGTGACACAAGTGCTGAACAGAAACGGCTACCTTCAGAAGAACGTGACCGACCACATGGTGAGCCTGGCGTGCTCTGACTTGTTGGTGCTGCTCATCGGCATGCCGGTGGAGCTCTACAGTGCCATCTGGTTCCCGTTCACGTCCACATCAGGCAACGCTTCCTGTAAGATCTACAACTTCTTGTTTGAGGCCTGCAGCTACGCTACCATCCTCAACATAGCCACACTTAGCTTCGAGCGCTACGTGGCTATCTGCCACCCGTTTCGCTTCAAAGCCCTGGGTGGCAAACGTACCTCTGCGCTCATTACCTTTGCCTGGCTGGTGTCCGTACTCGTGGCCCTGCCGTTGCTGATCGCCACGGGAACACAGGGCCACATTCCCTTCCGCGCGGATACGCCCGTCCAGAATCTGACCTTCTGCACCAATCTGAAGGAGCGCTGGGTGATGTACCGGGTCAGCCTCTTTGTGGCTTTCGTCGTCTACCTGATGGTGGTGATCTGCGTGGCCTTCATGTGCCGAGCTATGATCCTGGTCCTGCGGAGACCTATGGGTTCCCCGGATGGAGCGACCGGTGGAACTCTAAGAGAACCCAAGCATGAAAGTTCCAAGGTCAAGATGGCCAGGAAGCAGACCATCATTTTTCTTGGTAAGTCCTTGCTTTAATACTTTGCTCCGCCAACTGTGTCTGATCACAGACATGATTTTAGAGCTCTAGCTGTGTCTGTTTGTATTATGTGTGTGGTCTTTTTGGGCCATTGATCATGGTGTTGTGTGTGTGTGTCTGTGTGATGTTGTTTCATCACCATCAGCCAGTTAACAGCAGTGAAAACACAACCTGGACTCTGTGCCACAAGTGGAAATGATAAAGACACGTCCAGTGTTTTATTATATACAATATTACGACCATTTAAATGATGGATTTCACTCACACACACACACACACACACACACACACACACACACAAACACACAGCTTTTGTTTAGAGTGTGTTCCCTTAACTAAAAGAGAAACAGTGCAGATAAATGATTCTGTCAGAGTATTTGAGTTTGTTTGCATGATGTTCCACTCTTGGAGGCAGCTGTGTACATAGACACATGTTTGATTCCTGCAGCTGTCCAGTCAAAACAATAGTTACTGAAAATATGACAACATGGGTGACACAAATCTGTTAAGGTAGCCCCTATTTACAGTGGCAAAGAGCTCCATGCTCATTTTTTTATCTCAGAAAATTTAGAATGAATTTACTTGAATTAAATCCTCACAAGGACAAAAAAAAAGAAGAGAAAATTGACACAAGACATCACAGAAAGGGCCAGTCAGGTGAGCAATGGACGCCCAAACCGCCATCAGATAAAATTTTAATAACAAAATCTACTGAACAAACAGTACGTGAGCACTGGGCTGAACATCCTGAGAGCATGACGCGGTCTTGGTCCACTGGACATCATGGAAGCGTTTGACATGAGATGGGAAGGGACTCACTGATGTTAACAGAGGCTGATATTCCCCACTGGAGACAGGCTGGAATGAAAAGAGATAGAAGACACACCAGTACATACAGCAGAATTCCCCAAGTTCTTTAGTCATACAGCGAACCGGTCACGGACGGTGGTTGCATGAATAAACAGCGCACTGACAGAAAACAGGACACACAGGAGCGTAACTCCAGGATGTGGAGGAGGAAGCTTTCATGTAAACTTACTTTTATTCCCTGTGTGATGCAGGGTTTTTTAAGTGATGGAATAAGAAAGAAAGACAAATTAATATTTTATCCTACAGAACTGCTTCAGCTCAGACATATTCTCAGCTGGTCTGGTGTGAGCAGCTCTCTTCAGCTCATTCACAGCTTCTCTGCTGGGTTCTGGGCTCTGAATGTAGAAGGTGGATTTTTCTTTGTCTGAAGTCGTTCTGTAGCAGATTTCCTTTGATGTTCAGGCTCTTTGTCCTGCTGCATCACCCAGCTTCTAATGAGCCTCAGCGGGCGGACAGACACACTGTAAAATACCTTGATAAACTGAGGAATTCATTTTTCCAGTCAATGATGTGGAGGTTTTTGATGTTGGTATTCAGAGCCCTTCTTACACCGTACATGCTGCTGCATGTTCTTCCAAAACATTTCAACTTTATTTTTTTTATCAGCCCACAAATCCTTTTACCAGCAGTGTTGTGTAGAGTCAAGCTGCTCTTTGCAAAACCTGAAGTTCACAGTGATGTTTCTTCCCTCTGTGGTGTCCTGACATGAGCACCAGGCTCCATGCAACTTTACTGAGATGTTCACATAAGTTTTCCACCTACACTGTGAATGTTTGATTGATTTATTCAGTATGGACAAGGGCAATACAATGATTTGTGTGTTATTAGTTAAAATGGATTATGTCCATAATTGTATCTTAGATGAGGATCTGATTATATCTTAAGACAAATTTATACATGAATTCAGATATTTCCAAGTCAGGTCAGAAACACAATGCTGGGTAAGTGCTAATATGAAAAGTAAAAAGGTAGCTGTTTATGAACACGTCCACCACAGCCACTTTATACAGCTTGCTCTGATTCCTGCAATAAAAATAAATATAAATTTAATATTTAAATTAATTAATTTAAAGAATCGAATAATGCAGCGTTTATTGAGCACCATTTTTTAAAGGGAAGAAACCTACATACATACATAAAAAAAGAAATAACGAAAGATAGTGAAAAAGCTTTAAGTAGTCTGTTAACGTTATTATATACAAAATGTTCTCATGTGTACATTTACATTTACAGGCTCAATTACACAATGTTACCCCAACAGATGACTGTGGTTTAGGTGTTAAATATGATCTCAGTGTGATTATGGGATATTTCCACCAATGACACCACAAACAGTGTTTTTACTCTGTAACTACACAAGCATCATTTCAGTCTGTTGTGTCTTTGTGGTGCCGCTTCCCTGCATTGCAGAGCGTACCATCACCACACGTCCTCCTGTGTGTTTAATGACACACACACACACACACACAACTGCTCTTTGTTTGAGTACAGTCACTAATGATGTCATGATGACATTAAGTGAGACCAAATATGAGTCTGAATCACAACCCTGGAATTCATTGTTTACATTTACAGCTCAATGTTACATCCTCAGGGTGGTGATTAATTACCTGTGTACAGCTGTTTGCTTTAAGGTTAATGACACACATAGTTTTGTGTAACTATTACAGCTGTGTTCACTGTGGTGTATTCAGTGGGATACAAAATGTGCACATTGTCTTATGGAGGAAGGAAGGACGAAACTGACACGACCCCAGAGAGAACCTTGAAGCACAGTGAGGTGGTGCAAGGCTTTTTTTTTAAATATATTTTTTGGGGCTTTTTATGCCTTTATGATAGCACAGTAGAGAGAGACAGGTAATGGGGAGGCAGAGAGAGGGGGAACGACATGCAGTAAAGGGCTGTCCGATGCAGGATTCGAACCGGGGCCTGCTGCAGCGAGGACTGTAGCCTCTACACATGGGGCGCCTGCTCTACCCACTGCGCCACTTGACGCCCCAGTGCCAGGCATTTTTATTTGACATTCAAATAATTGAAACTCACATTTTCATATCTGAAACTGTTATCTACAAGGTCAACAGTTGCAGCTGCGGCTCTGACAGCAGTTTGAAGCTTCCAAAATCCCCAGCGCCTATTTGTCGCTGTTTGTCAAAAAACACTTCTTCTTAGAGTCAAATCCAAAACACACAGACATGGTACACATATTTATAGATTCATCGTCACTGAGGATGTCCCCATAACCTAAAACTCTGAAAGCTTTTGTCCTAAAGTAACTGAAAGTCTACTTTGTTTCATGAACATGAACGTCAGATGTTTCTGGAAGGTTCACCTCGGGAGGATGTTTTTCTCCATGACAAAATCTAAAATAAAGTTTACATCATGGACAGTGTGACTGTAACTAAGCGAAGTCCTCAGGACAGCCATGTATCAGCCACTCTGAGAGTCACTGAGACTAATCCAATCAGCCTCACAGCTCCGGTACAAGACTGTCTGCTAACTCCTTTACCATTTATCTTTCAGTAAGACACTGATATATCAACTCATCTAACTTAACACAAGGGGCCGCTTCTTATTCCTAGAGAAAATAATTAATGGTTATTATGGGCCATCTATTCTGACTTTTCATTGTTTCCTTGGGGACCGCGTGTGCTGTGATTAAATTACCAGTCAATCGTACGTCCTCATCAGTCAAATTAGTATTGGACCACGTGTGAATCAGTGTTTCTGTCGAGACCAGAGAATTATCCCCCGGCTCTGCAGCTCCTCTCTGCTCTGCGGAGGCTTTAGCTTCTTTCATTCATTCTTTCATTTCATTCGTTCATTGGTTTGGTTTGTTGTTCGGTCTCGCCACCGATTCTCATCTACATCGTTCACCTGTGTAAAGCCTAAATTAACCCACTGCACAGAACCTGCAGCAGCAAACAGCACGCTGGCAGAGTTAGCCACTAGCAGGTGAACATAGGGGAGCATTTAGCAGCTAATTAGCTGTTTCTCTCAGGAGTTGGTGGAGACCAAAGCAAAGCTAAAGGGAGAGTGAGTATTGGACTTCATTAAATGGAGTGGAGCTACTATTGCAAATGCAAATCATAATGACTTTATATGGTCATATTTTGTCTATGTTTTCCTTAAAGCTTGTTGTGTTGCCCCCCTTAACAAAATGTAAAGAACCACTATTCTCAATTTCTACAAGAAATTACATTTATAACACACATTTGAATGACTTTTTACTATTTTTACTACTATTTTATGCAAATAGAAGTAATTTTTGATTTTGAAAAGTGAACTGAACACAATAGAATGAATGGTCTGTGTTTCCAATTAGTGATGTTATGGGAATAAAGCTTTGTGTTCTCCTCTCACGATATCGTTCCAATTAAACGTGACGATGTACTTCCAGCATCTGACTCTCAGTTGGAACCGGCTCCTTGGGGCATGATGAGGCAGGAGCCATGACTTGAATCTGAAAACGCTGTTTCCACTTCAAATTTTCAAAAATATTGCTTTATCAAAATGCCTGAAAAACCACCTCATGTGAGCGTATACATTTTTTTCCATTAGTCATTTTGAAGTTCACAAATTGCGCATTAAGCAGGTTATTGGAAACTTTTATGAGTTAGAATTTTATTTTCTAGTTATTATTTTTAAATAAGACTTCCTGGTACTACTTAGTCTGTGAAAACGGTTGTCTAATGTATTTAACCTCTTTTTGCGTTATTATTTTGGCCACTTTTAAAAAAAAAAAAACCCAGTAATCTGTATTATTCAAGTCCTGTAACTTAATTTAAGTGTCACACTAAATCATCCTTAATATGCTGGTGAACTTCCACATTGGCAGTGATAAAAGGGAAAAATGTATTTCCTGCCAGACTTAACAAATGTTTACAGTGATTAATTCTAATGCGAACTGTGTTTCAGTCTGAGAATTCAATAATTACAGTTCTGTGAAAGAACAAACAATTTTATTCCCCAAACAGACAGCTGACTCTGCTGTGACGGTGCGCTGACTTGATGAAGATGTTTCTGCAGGTACTTTGATTGAACAGATAACAAAAAAGGGAAACAACACATTTAACAACGCCAGCCAAAAGTAAAGTTTAGCAAAACACAATTACATGGGGAATTCTGTAAAATGGTTTTTGTTTCAAAGGCTGATTTTCATTCATGACAAACAATCAGATTCTGCGGAAAATACCTGAAACAGGTCAACACTGTCCTACAACCTAAACTGCTTGTTCACTGTTCCCTGTCTTCACATTTCACTGTGAACTGTCTTAATATTATAAAGATCATCAGTACTGGACATTTTACTCCCCGGGAGAGGTATGGGGCGAGAACGGTGACATTGAATTTTGGCATTGGAAACAAAACCTGAAGTGAAACATGAAACGATGGCACTGAAACTCTAGTATTGGATAAAAATAAAAATACAAACTTCAAATCTTATTATCTTATTTTATTTTGAGATCTTTTGCATCATAATGTGGGACCCAGCCCGGCTGGGTGAAGTTCACTTTTAACAGATGTTATGCTGAAACTAGTGCTAACATTAGCTAACACAAGACAGCTAGTGTTACGACCCCCGAGAGATTTATTTCCCAAGCAATAAGTTTGAAGGACTGTAATCAACAGCTACATGTCTAGCTGCATGTGAAAAGACAGCGGCAGGGAGAGACAGACTTACCTGTTGTTTGGGAGTTCCAGGTGAACTTGTGGAGGCCATTAGGTATGTGGTCCTGTCAGGTTTCTGAATGTAAATGAATCATGTAGCCTACTTCTAGCCCCTCCCCTCAAAAAAAGCTAAAATAGAGAAAATTGGACGTAGAAAAATGACTCCAAATCAATGATTGCGTCTTAACGACTGTATATGTGAACAAACAGCTCTTGTGTCAACTTAAAAAGTCATGAAATGTCAATGTTGCTGTTCCAGCTTCCCCATGGCCAAACAATAATCCCTCAAGTTTAAATTTCTAGTTCCAGAGTCAGTGTTGTAATAATTGTTCATAAAGAGCCAATAACATTTTAAAACCACCGCTGGAAGAAAACGTAGTTGGGAATTCCACCTAACTTTTGGGGGAAACAAAATACTCAGTGAGAGCCTGAATTTGATGAGAAATGAGAATAAAAATACAGAAATATATGATTGTGTCTGAAGAACACCACTGTTTAATTTCATATTCTGTCTAGTCACTTGTTTGTGCGCAACGGCTAAATCTTTCCATATACTTATTTATACTGAAAATAAATAAGCTTCCAAATTGTACTGTATATTGAGAAATACAGTGGGGATACTGTAGCATCAGGAAGAAGTTAGTATTATTTTTCTCAGCTCAGAGATCAGTGAAATTGACTTGATCTACCTGCTCCTGATTGTCTGGAAGAAATAACCGTTGCATTGTTATATAAGCACAGTATTAATATGTATTAGAGGCGAGTTGTGCTTTAATTCTGTTTTTAGCTGTGTTTATTGGGGCGTTCCACCCTTTGGAGTTCTGTTTTTATTCAGCAGATAATCCTTTATTAGGCTTAAAGCATACTAAAGTGTCATTCCAAATTACATAGAGAAAACTGATGTTTTTGGAAGAAGTGGAAGTCTGAGACCAGAACTCGACAGCCTTGACTGATTTTAATCAGCTGACATGTAATGACATTCCTCAGTGTGTGATGGTCTTTTATGCAAACACTTTTCTTCTGCTTTATCTCAGTAGGAATTGTGCAGGATGCTCACTTCATCCTTTCCCTCAAGGTTTTTGCTCTAGCACCAACAGAATAGAATATGGAAGTTTGTATAAATATTGATGTGTGAATAAATATTAATGAGTACTGATACAGAGCGGATTGTGTGTTTCTTACACTACAGATTTGTTGGTGTAATATTTAAACCTTTATTATACCCAAATTTGATGTGCAGGTAATTGAAGTTATTTCAAAATAATCTAAGTACCTAATTATGATTTCCTGAGAAGAACACAGTCATATTCTAATCACCTCACCTGTCCTCCTCTATCATAACTACTTCAAAATTCATAACAGCTCAGTCCCCGTAAACAACAACCTCACAATGGAATATTACATTAACTGAATATTACTGGGGAGGTCATGACAGTCTGCTGGCATCAACAGTATTCGCTCACATCCTTATTGACTGCCGGCTCGCTCGGCTGCAAGAATGACCCGAGTCAGAATTTGAATATGAATTGATTTGTTATTGTGGTCGGCAGACAGAGAGGAGCTGCAGCAGATAGCACTGAGTTCCACTCTCATGCACGCTTGCAAACAGTTGCTCCTGCTGTAAGCACCCATGTCAGTTATCTCTCAAGTGGCCACGTTGCTGACGCCGCTCGACTTTACCTTGAGATAACTTTTAATCCCGGTCGGGCTCTGAGACTGTGGAGAGTAATTAAAAGTAGAGAACATCCTCATCCTCACGTCCAGCGCAGGAGGTTAATTGCTTTAGATTGCTTTTTTCAGTTACTGTGAGCCGCCGGCATTTGCAAAATGAATATTAATTCCCTTTTGCTGCCTTCAGCCTTTGGCCTGTGGCCTTTGACCTTTGCAGGCCATTTGTGATGGGAGCACTCACTGAGGCTGAAGACATGCGAGAAGAAGGGGTGCCCGGACACTTGAGGAAAAATACAAGAGCAGAGAACAGCTGTTGTTATTCCTCTAAATGTCTGCAGTGATAATCCTGCGTCTTCACTTGTGTCACTGTTGACTATCAAACAATGATCTACAGAGCTGAACAGGTGAGACAAGTTACATAGATAGCCTACTACTATATCACATGAAGCTTTGTAGTGTGTGTGTGTGTGTGTGTGTGTGTGTGTGTGTGTGTGAGAGAGAAAGTGACATTTAAACGCACAGTCTAACTTCTGCTTCTAGGAGTCTCTCAATCAAAACAATAACAAAAGACTGTTGGGTGACATTGTGAAGTAGCATGGGATCATGGGAGTTGTTGTCTTCACCACCTTCTCCCAGTTTGGATTCCTTCAGTGTCAGTGGCTCAGGAGGTTTTTACCAGCAGCTGAATTATCCGCAGAGGTGTCCTCCTCTCCATAACACACACACCAGGGGATTAAAACCAGTGGAAACACCCATGAAGCAGTTTCACTTTATAAATCAGTGATTCACCGACGCTCCTTGGTGCACACATGATGTCTCTGCTAACTTAAGATCCAGATGTTCGACAACTAAAACCCTTCATCTGGTTAAAATAAATGTTGAAAACGACCAAGGTGTAATAAGTGAATCTTAAAAATATGGCTTAAAACTGGATACAGATCAATTTCGAGCTTCTGGCAGACGACCACATATCTGCCAGATACGTCATTGACATGCGAACAAATGACACGTATCGTTATGATGATTAAAATCACATATCTCTCTAGGTTTGAGAATTGATGGAAGCATTTGGGATAATGCACAATGTACTGTACATCTCAAAAAATACATATAACATAGCTCTAGTCATTTTTAGACATTTTAATGTGGAAAAGCTTCATATTATGACTTTAACTTCAGACTGGAGTAAAAAGCAGAACAATAGCTCTTTAATCCTGCAGAAGAACTCTGGTTATTTGAAGTACAGTTGACTGCTGGTAAACAACATGTTTGTGCAGTCTTGCTCCAACAAGTACATTTAATAATCTCCTGTGTTTGATCCGTGTGTCAGACACCTCCCACACAGCACTTCACACAGATCCAAACACTAAATAATTTGCAAAAATTTTTTGAGATGTTAAACTGCTCTAAAAGTGGACTCATGACATTTACACTGTTGTGAGATCAGCTAATTAAATTGCTATGTACATAAAGAATATACATTTTGATTTTCCCCTTTCAGAAAAAGCCTTCCAGTAATCAGTTGGTGTACAACAGCATTTACTGAGGCTAGCGACAAAGAAAGACTTTGGTGGTTCATATGAAGACAGGAGATAAGACAGGTGCCCCCCCCCCCCCCCCCC
>NW_019525242.1:3464-38125 GCF_002814215.2 Seriola lalandi dorsalis | reverse complement strand
GGGGGGTGGGGTGCAATATTAGGTCTGAAAGACAGAATGACAGAAGTCCTGTAATATTTAAAGAACACAATCCGGGTACTGATTGGCTTGAGAAAATAAGAGAAAGAAGTGGCAGATATAGAGGGATAAAGGCAGAACATAACATTATCTGAACTTTTCTTGATTAAGTTCTTCAGTCGGCACTGTTGATCATGTCCTGTGAATTAAGTCTGTATTAAGCAGGAAGTATACATCCTGACCAAAAGTAACACCTTTAATAGTCTGAGTGTGAAACTGTGCTGCTCCTGTGATTTTTTCCTCTCCGACTTGCTTGTATGGAGGCTGAAGTGGAGATCATTAACAACAGCTTTTTGGGTTCAGATTCAACAAGCTTCAAGAGGCTCAGCAACCAATTAAATCTCAGTCTTATCCAGAGATAACCTGCTGAGCGAATGCATCACACGAAAGACATGCGCAAGGGGGGAACTCCTGAATTACAACGCCCCTTTGTATCTGCGGTGAAGTGCAAACACAGCTCATTGTTTAACCGTCATGCAGGGACAAATCTTTTTGCCTAATACCAGTGTCACCACAAGAATCTGGAAAACAGAAAATCCCTTAGCAGCATTGAAACCAAACATAATAGACTGATGCCATCTAACAGTGGAGGATCCATAACTTTCTTGGGCTTGCATTGTCTTACCTGCTCAGCCACTTTCCACCAATCTGCCAGAATGGGGCCATAGCTCACGCACTTCTGCGACAGCCCAATTGCCACCCATGAACCTCTCTCCTTTCGATCGATGGGGCTTATTTATTGTGTTTGACTACAGATCCTGACTCCCTGTCGGCCTGTTTATGCTGCTTGGGTGGCCCCTTTCAAACCCTTTTACTATCAACTATAAAATAAACCTCTGGGAGGATTTGTCAAGGCTCCTTGGGCAGGTCGATGACTGTGCCTCACCATTCCTCCTCTCAAGCCCTCCCTTGTGTCCTAGCATCTACTTTGCGCAGAGTGACAGCTGCATAGTTTAGCAATAAGCTCAAGAGCCCCGTGGCCCCTCGGCAGCAAACACAGCTAAAGGCAAGCCTTCCTGCGAGTGACAGTCTGCACTCGCCAAGCCGCTTGGGACACAATCCTGCTGATGGCTGAGAGGGTGACTGTGTAGCTTCATGGTGTGTCAGAGCTCACAGGGGAAATCACAGGCTACACTGTCTGGGTGTGTTTACTTATCTGCTTAACAACAACATACTTAACAGAGCCACACACACTAATATGCTGCAGCATGCCAGCACTTGGCTCTAACTGCTGCGATTGGTGAAGTCAGGTGATCAGCTTCTAATTCCTACAGCCTTTTTGCCGCTCTGGGCCAATTATTGTCACCTGATAAAGTTGTTGTGCGTTGTTGCTGCCACAACCACCATTATTAAGTCCAGTATTCACTGTCCATTTAGCTCTGTTTTGGGTAAAAGTTAGTTAGTCTCCATCAACTGCTGAATGCTTTAGCTGCGAAATGCTCCACTATATTTCTCCGCTGCTGGAGGACAGGTGGTATACAGTGGGTTTACCAGAGCTTTCTGCCCTGGCTGGGAACAAGGTTTATGGAGGTGGTGACGGGGAACGTGGCCTGATGATTTTCAGGCTGTAAAAACAAAACAATTAGCTGAAAGATGCTAAAGTGCTCAGAAGAGGTGATGAGAACCGAAAGGTCAGATAATGCTCCTAAGTGGGTCTTTCTTCCTTTTCCACATTACACAGTCAATCAATCTACTGTTAATGTGAGCATATTGATTAGGGCAGAATTAATATTTGAAAAAATGTCAACATTGATTGAGTTAGTGTATGTTAATGCTGATCTAAAAATCCTGATACAGTGTTACTTCATCAGATTATCTTCCAGAGTAGTTTACATTCTCTGTGGGTTTCTTACTACAAGTGAGCTCTTTCACACAGACCTAGAATATGACTGGAGTGTGTACGGTCACTGTGTGAAATTGAGGACATAGTTGAAAACTGTTGTGCAACAGCTGTAAACAACTGACATCTTGCATCGTATTTGCGCTCTGCCTAGTGTATCAGCTGGTTTCAGCTCTTTATCTTTTTGCTGAATTCATAATAAAGCTGCTCTCATTGACATGTTTTGTTTCTGTTGTCATGCCAACGGAACAAGTTTGAAATAGTGACTCAAACGTGGCCCATTAAGATGACGTGTTAACCTCCAAGCTGCTGCTCCGCTGCTGAAATCCAGATTTTATAAACACAACTTTTCACAGCAGGCATCACCACATTTTACTGGTGAAGTTTAAGTCTGTGAAATCAGCCTTCACAGACGTTTGGAGTAGAGACCTCAGTGATGGGTCCACCCTCAAACACAGCATGCAGCACTAAAACCTTGAGAGGAGATTAGATGTGTGACTTACTGGGGTGGCTGCAGTCACTCACAGCACATAACTCACACTGTGGGAGACTCATCAGGCCCATACTTTGTTCTAGGTACAGTGATTAGTGTGATATAGTGAGGGTGTTATACTTCAGTGATTTCTGGACCCACATGCAAACACAAAACAAAGGCAGGTCAGCGCAGTGATGATATTCAATAAAGAAAACAGGCTTGTAGATATTCCGGCTCGTAGACAGGCAGGCAGATGCAGAACTGGATGTAAAACAGGTCATCCAAACCGAGTAGAACTGAACAGGAGGCAGAAGCATGAGGTAACACAGGGGAACTGAATAGACGAACTGACAAAAACTGAGGGAACTACAGAGACTCATATGGGAGGTAAGGGTAATTGGGAGCAGGTGAAACACATCAGGGCGGGGCAGACAATCACAGAAGCTGGAGAAAAAAAGCAAAGACAGCAAGTAAAACAGACGGGCAGGGAAGTAATTTCAAGGTAAAACAGGAAACACAAACAGAATCAGCGCAGAAAGTCACTCCAGGGGCAGATCATGACAGCAGATACAGGCTCCCCCTGCTCTCGAACCTCAGGTCTAGAGTGATGCAAGCAGAGGCGCAGCTGGCAACTGCTTGGGGTTCCAGGCTGTCAGGGGCCCCCAGGAGCTGACAAACTTTACTCCACAGTAATGTGGAGCAATGGGCAACTTGCAATAACATCTCAGATGCAGTTATTTTTCAGTCTTTGTATCAATATTTTGAAAATTAAAAGGTTTTTTATGTTATGTTTTAAATTTTACTAATGTGAACATTTGGATTACAAAAAAGTTTTGATTTCATACATTTTTTGTCAGATTGTCAGATTATTTATTACATAATTGTGATGAATGCTGATTGGAGGGGCCCCCAGCCATTTTTTGCCTAGGCCCCCAATAACATCTAGAATCGCCACTGGATGAAGGACCAGTCCAGATAAAATTCAAATCAGTGATCACTAAATAAATCAGATGAAATCAAAATTCCTCCCATGGGTATGATAATGACAAATATAAACACTGTACATCTAAAGGTTTTCATCACTGCTCTTTAAGAGCTGCAGTCAAGACCATTTTAGTCTAGTTCAAATCAACTCCGATCCAAAGAATTAGACAAAAATCCTTATTAGCAGAGATACAATCTATCACATTTTTTTGTTTTATAACAGGATTTTGATTAACAAGACTGCAGCCTAATGAGCGGTGCTGGGAAGCTGTACTGAAGCGGTTCTTTGAGCTAAGCGCTAATGTCGGGCTCAACAGGCTCACAGTGACAATGCTACCCTGCTGATGTTCAGCAGGTAGACCGATAATGTTTATTTTTCTATCTATATCTCTTTATCCGAACCAAATTAAGCCTCCTCTCTTCAGGAATCGATCGCAGCACACTTGAAGCTGTAAAAGTGCTTTCTTCTCTAATGAGGAGCTTTCTCATGTTGGATGTCGGTGAGGGTGAGGCTGTAGGCATTAGTGAGCGGGTGGGGATGGTGGAGCTTTTTAATGTCCTGTGAGACACAGTGCTTCAAGGAGCTTTGCCCAAAACAAACTATGTTTTGTCATGTTCACTCTTAAAAAGCAATTAAATGCAGGAGATGAGAGCAGAGGCTGTGCCCTGTGGATGAATGATGACTCACCACCTTGTCATTATTGCTAAAGGACAAATTTTCCACATTTGTTGTCTAATTTTTCTTCTGTGGCAGCAACGTCTACATGATGAAGTACTGTCTTGCTAGCCCACAATGATACATACATTTTTTATCCACGGATTTGATATTTATGGTTTACTGAGCCTGCTTTTTAAATAAACAGTAGAAACTTCTTCACTGGCTTATCTCATACTATGATGACATAAGCTAAGATCACATAAGATAACAGGACTTTACAAGGGATTTCACATAGTGACACACACAGAGAATTATCATGCAACTCTGCGGTTCCTCTCACATAACGGTTGAGAAAAAGACAACCTTATCTCGATGTTTTGGTTTTCCAGCTTGCAAACTGCAACCAGTGACTATAAAGATGGATGACGCATCCCCACTTCCTCCTACTGTATAAAAAAAATGAAGCCAAAATGTGGAGGAAAGGAGCGCTGCCATCTTGCACTGGACACCGTTTGGAGCCAGAGTCAACAGGTGGAGTGATGGAGGTCCAGCCCATACACCTGTTCAATCCCATCGCAAGTCAATCACAGCTGTCAATCATGACGACACACTCCCGTTTCATAGTATCAAATAATGAATTAAAACCAAACTTGAAAATAAACATCTGAACCTCCATCTGCGTGATAAGAACTGCCTGAAACGTCAGAAACCATCTTTGAGAAAAATGTATTTTGGAGGGGGTGGAGTTCATGACCTACACTGCAGCCAGCCACTAGGGGAGCGATCGAGACGTCTTGGCTTCACCTTTTTGGGGGTAGCTGCTGTTGGCTAAAATATTAGCAGCTTTAAAGGTCTAAAATCGCACCATACTCTTCCTGCTTAGCAAAGTTAGCGACTAGCTGGAGAATGTAATGAAGCATTTAGCGGCTAAAGAGCCACATATCCCCTTCAGGTGTTGGAGATAAAAGAGAGCTAATCCAAACCCAGATCCAAATGAATGGTAATATTGCTCTGTGTCTGGAATATAACTAAGCAACTGTTGGCCATGACAAGTTTGTAAGGAGACAATTGTTGTTTACAGCTTGTTTGGCTTTCTCTAAAGTGGCTTTAAATTTGAAAAATATGCTGGTTGTATTTTTAGCAGGGAATTAGAGTAGATCAACACCACTTGTTTAGCATAATGTCTAGATATATAGCTACAGGCAGTAGCCTGTTATCTTAGATTAGCATGAAGACATGGAAATGGAGAAACATAACACAATCTGCCCACCAGCATCTCTCAAATTCACTGAGTGTCTCGTTAGTTTTAATCTGTACAATAATCAATGCGTCAAAATGACAATTTGCCATTTTATCAGAGGGTTATGTGCTGGACTACTTCTTCGCTGGGATTAGTAGATTCCTGGGGTCTCTGCCACCTCCTGATATTTCACTGTACAAAACTTTTTACTCCCCTGACTTTTATCCCCCTGATTGATATAGTCAGGTCTTTTAAAAAAAACTTTATTATTATTGTACAAAACAAGCTGCAGTCTACTCATGCTGTCAGGTCCAATGCAGTACTCTTGACAGTATCGTCATCATTTTCGTCCTAACACAATCTGACACCTGTTAGTTTCCTGTTGTGTGACATCATGACAAAAACAAGGCTGAAGGTTGAATATTGCTCCTCATTTTCCCGCTTTACTAAAAGCTTAACACAAATATCTTTTGAATCTTTTTATTTCTGAACTGGTCGTGGTTATGCTACTGTCACGGCAGGTTTGTTAATATTGTCTAACAACTTCACCATCCTCTCATCAGTTGACTGAACAGCAATTACCATATTTATTTTTAAATTGCTTTATAACCAAACAATAATATAACTGAAGCTGTGCAGAGTATCTGACAGGAGGAAGTGAACTGCTCACAGCTGCTTGTTCAGATTACTTCCACCTTTGATGACAACAAAAACTCTGATGAGAAAAGAATGAGTCTTTTATAGGAGGTTAGAAGGTCCCATAACATTATTACTGGACAGATATAACAAATGGCCATCTGCACTAATGCAAGAGCAGATCCAACCATGGTAAATCTTTAATGTGATCCATCATTAAATAGACCAGACCCTCCTGGAGACAAGTGGTTGTCCTTGTACTGATGGCATGCTAATTTGATGATGGATAATGATAGTAATATGCATTCATTCTGTGAATTCCACTTTCAGCTGAAACTAAATGTAAACTATATACTAAGTGTGACTAATTATGGAGCTAATACAAGTTTCTTTCAACTTTTCTCCTTTTGTATTTTTCTTATAATGTCCCTTCACTGTTGGGGAGTAGTGAACTACATGTAAATAAACTACATTTTGCAGTACCTTGCTGGTAGTTTGGCTCCATTCATGTGTGCATAGTGATTCAAGTTTTGAAGTTCAAGTTTTTTTTGCCATTTTTGTTTAGTTAAGTAATAAAACTACAAACAAGTTTGAGCCAGCCCCACCCCCACTGTGAAAACATACCCAGGCAATGCATTTATCAGGCAGTCCCCACCACACACCTGACCTTTGTGTGTTGCTTGTGCAAAAGCTAAGAGCGGATGTTGCTCAATGGTCACACAGCGACAACTCCTGAATCTCAGCCTGAGGAAGAAGAATCACCATGTTAATCCTCAATAAGTTATTGTTTACAAAACCAAAAGGTATTTTAGTTGTTTGGGTTATGTTATGACCTGTGAACAATTAGGTAATTTTGCAATAAACTCATAAACTCAAACTGAGTGGCATTTTTTTGCTGTCATGTGACTCTTTTGTTCTATCACATGTACATTCTTAATTTAATCAAGTAATTTGATCTACTTTTTCTAAGTAGCTTTAGTAAACTAAACTAGATTTCTCTCTTGTAGCTTTGCTGTAGTCCATCTTCTATCTATATATCTATCTATAGATAGATAGATATTGTGAAATTGAAAAAGGTTGAAGAGACAAAGGTGATGCTTCTATTTTTGTCCTGACTTCTTTTCCTTCATCCTTCCATATACAGGTAATAGCCCTTAAACAATGGCTCTGTTCCCACAATAATTACTTGCTGTAAAGAAAAGCACAGAGAGGTAACACTGGCCTGCACTGGAACAATGGGCAAAGAAAAACAGACTCTTCCATAAAGTCAGCTACAGTTGCCAAGTTGTTTTTTCAAAGTGGACTGATGAATAGAAAGGGGAAACTGAGACATTGTGTTCAGGTCCTTGTTATTCTGCTCACACATTAAATGAAGTATTGTTATGATACCTCTATTTAATTGCTGCAAAACCAACATCTGCTTCACTCTGGATTCTTCTCCAGCATTAGTGTGATTGATGCAGCCTGTGTGAGATATGGTGTTTGTGGATGTGTGGTCGCAAGCACACTTGGTGCTGCACTTTTCATTTGAATCCAGAGAAAGTAATTACATTCATTGTTATTCAGAGTTGAATACTTCCTGTGAGTCTTGGGTCTGGTATCAAGAGCACATTCCTGACATCTCAGATCTGTCTTGGCCTCATACCTACAGTGTATCTTGCCTCAGAATGAATGTAATCTGTGTTGGGTGAATTGTTGAGAACAAATTAAAAAATCTCCACAAATTGTAAACATATAGACCAAATTAAAATCCCACAATGCACCTTATTTAAAAGGATATTCACTATTTCGGTGCAGAACACCAACATCAATCAATCAAACAGAAAATGTTTGGGAACCACTGATATATTTCTTGAGCATTAAAGGAGTTATTTCTAAGTTTTCCTATTGCTACATAGCTAATGTGAGCATTAGCAACTGTTTACTTACCAGTCTAAAAGAAATGTTTTACTCCTTTACTCACCAACAGCTGTCTCCAGTCATGGAAAAAAACACCAATGTTAACTCTTGTCTCTATCACGTCTTCTACTGAACTTAGCATGCTAACCAGCTAGCCCCGGCTAATCTTGTCACTTTAGTGACTCACTGCAGCCTCCAGTCTGCCCTGAAGATGTAGCACTGCTCAAAAGGAGTATTATAATTTCCCGTATTATAAAGACAATGATTACTGAAGCACATGTCAACCAGCAATCACCACCACTTGCTCCTGGCAAGAGACCATGTTCGGTAGCAGGAAAACGTACAAATAGCCCCTTTAAAAACAACCGTCACGTGAAAATGTCATCATTACTATCAATTACTGACATGTCAAAGTGAACTAATTAACTCTTACTGTTTGTTTAGACAGAATTTTGAAGTGGGCATGAGTGCATGTAAAGTCAACGGGAAGACGTGAATGCAATTTGTCAGTCTGGCTCTTTCAGCCATGACAAGGAGGGAGACGCACCATTTTAAAGATCAACATGATTAGTTTATTTAATAGAAGTCAATGAAATATATTGGTAACGAAGAATCACAAATCATGGAGTAACTGCTGAAAACACATAAAATACACAAAGAATAACAAAAAGAAACCAAGGCTGCAACATCACCAACCAACAGGGTGCCTGCAGAGAGAGGGAGAGAGAGCGAGCATGAGTAACAGCACCTAGAATTTATAGGCTGGTGAACACGGGGCCCAGGTGTCACCAGAAGGCACTGATGACCATGCTGCAGGTAGCAAGATGAATAGAAACTGCCACACAAACAACAACAGGGGTCGCCACACCCGTCCCACTGGGTCCCAACAGGATCACAGAAAATAATAAAACATAACAAACATTCTGAGGACTCCCAAACTTACCACTCCGCCCCCACACCAACCAAGTAGCTGAAAAGACGCATTTAAGAGGGAGGGCAGGAACAGAAGAAACAAGATGGAATTTACACAGAATTAACAACAACGGACACTATTTAGCCCAGAGGAGCGTGAGAAGGAGCATCTGCTATAACATATCCTTTACCCTTAATGTGTCTGATATCCAGGCTGTGAGCCTGAAGAACAAAGTCCACCACATATGGCGTTGGTTTGGAAACCGTAACAAGATGAGAAACGTTAACAACTAGGGAACCACAACCAGAACCGATTTAAACCTCAAACTGTTGGAGCACCCAATTAAGGGCCAGCCCTGCCTTTTCTATGGTTGAATAATTAAGTTAGCACACAACTCAGATTAGTTCAAGACGTTAGCTGTAGGTAGCAAAATACAGTTATACAATACTAGTTCTTTCCGGTTTGTTTATGAGTCTCTCTCCTTTTTCACCTCTGGGACAAGAGATAAAAGTACATTTTTTTGTTGAATCATTTTGTGCAGACTCAGTTAGTGCCACCTAGACTACTTTGTGTTCACTCACTTCTTTCCACTGACTTTGCATGGAATCATGCCTCATATAAAAACTGGCTCTACATTCAACCTGAACACCAGCGTCACCACAGCTGTAAAAAAAAAACAATATTATGTTCTTTACTTTATCAAATAACTTCCATCTATACATGAGATTACTTATCATTGTATGACATATGGGTGCATTTATGCTGAAGAATACATGAGCAGCAGCATCATAAAATCTTTGCACGTACGAACACCCCCGTAGCATCATTGTAAGTGATTGTAAGTCTCTGCAGTTTGACACCTAAGCACTACTGGAGAGCTGTACACAGGCAGCCAGTGAAGCCCTGAACATAAGCACATGTGAGAGTGCAAGTACAAAGTACAAAGAGTGTTACCATTAGCATATAATTTACGACACTGTCAATAGTATGATCCCAGGGCTAAGATATTTGACCTTACTGTTAACTTCAAGAGCACCTCTGCTCAAGTAGGACTCTTGAAATACAGATCTTCTATCCTCTCTACATTTAATTATCATAGCATTACTCTGTTCAGCACTAAATCTTTTGTGAGTGCCGACTCCATATTGAGAGACACAGATACAGAGATACTGTAGATGGGCTCTGCAGGCAGAACACGTCATCTGAATACAGTTACAAAGATGAGATTATGAAACCACCGTCACCAGCAGCTGTTTTACATGCATCTAACTGGCCCAGCTATTAAAACGACTGGAGAGATACCCCGCCCCGGATAATCCTAAACGATATGAAAGAGTCGTTTAACCCTTCAGTTCTTAACCTGGGGGTCATGAGATTATTTTAAATAAACACATTTTTTAAGAGTATTTTTTCCAGTAACTCTGCCGTACCAATGTTATAATAAAGTCATTTTCAAACACTTTTGCGTGAGTAAAACAAATGAGTGTGTGAATCTGGGAGGGAGACGTTGTCTCCTCCAGCTGCAGTGGCAGTGACCGTGGCACAAAGCAGTGGCAGGTGCTAATTGAGCGAACTGCTGCAAAGTGTCTGATTATGGAGCGGTGTCTTCTCCAAAAAAGCCTTCCAGCTCAAAATGCAGAACAAAAAGAGATAAATGAAGGTGAGTCAATGTTACACTGTTAAGTTAAACTGAAAAACGTAAGGTGCTGGCAGCTCTGACAGATTTGGCCTCCGACAAAGGTCACAAGGTCAGAAATGCAAGCTTTGTCCACGTCTGGTAGTTTTCATATGTGATAGTTAAACCCTGGGATGAATTGAGAAGTGTGTGTTTGCAGCAGAGGGTCACTCAATCTTCCACTGCTAAGAAGTCTTTGGCCCATGCGCTAACACGTGCTGAGCTCCGTGTGTGCGACTGTGTAAACTGCAGTGCAACAGGGCGGGGCACCGAAGGGAAGCGGGTCACTGCAGTGTGTTTCAAGGGTGAAATCAAAAGTGAGATGTTTACGAACTTTATTTTAATTATTTGGGGCAGTTACGACTCAAAAAGGTTGAGAATCGCTGGTTTAACCTGCATGTTTTGAAAGTCAAATTATAAGTAGATGTTAAGTGATTCTTCCAGTATAAATCTTATTAAAAATGAGAAACACATGGAAACACAATGTGCAAAGTGTAGGCCTATACGTTTTAAGATGAGCTCAGAGAAACTTTCCTCCTTCAGAAGAAGAATGTGAAAACAACCTTCTAGTGTCAAACTCTGCACAGTGAAGCTCAGACGTCCAGTTAAAGAAACAATAAGCAAAATACATTTTCAAGTGGAGGAGGACTTTAATAATTAAACAAAATGCTTTAGCCAAAATACTGTAGATGATTAGCTGTAATGTGATCAGTCCCAGATCTCTTATTGTTAGCCAGCCTTCCTGTTGCCTAAAAGGTAAGATTGGAACGCTAAGATTTTTCACAGAGAGTAGCAACTTCTCAATTGACCTCAGAGGTTAAATTTGACATTTTTAAGCAAATGTACAGTGGATGGATATTACTTATTTTGTCCTTGGTCCTTCTTCTTTTCCTCTGGTTTCATTACTGCTTTCTCTTGTCGGGTCTGACCTTCGGATTCAAGTGGATTCAACTAAGATGACAAACTGAATCAACCTTCAGCTACAGAGAGAGAAGTTGTTGATGTCAAAATAATCATAATAATAATAAATTCGCTCTCATGTAATGCGAATATCATAATTTACAGATCACATTGAGGGAATTTAACCCAAACTGACTCAAAATGAACAAACCACTCACTGTGGCTGCATTATTCTAATGTCCAACAAATGTTGAGTGTAAATATGTGAAGAAAACGATTTGCAATAGAATTAGACCACAACTCTATTGAAGAACATCTGTGCATATTCAACAGCATCCTTTCCAAGTTTCCATGATAACAAACAAGAATCTCCAGAGCAGGATTATCTATCATCAGGCAGCCGTGTCTCCACGAGAAAAACGCTTCTAAAATGATTAGATTAGTTCCATTATGAATAATATTCCCCCGTGCCTTACTCAAGTTATTCAAGTGGTTTAATGACTGAGGATCTTCTGTTAGCCTCCAAATTAATTCATTCCCACTCTTCCTGGATTTGAGCGCAACATTACTAAAAGTCACTTCTTCCTCCGTTTGCAGCGGGAGAGGAAATCACTCTGTTTGTGGCTGACAGGCTCATAAATGAGTTTAGATTCACCTGGTCTGAGAGGCTTTCGTGGATAAGATTTAATGCACTCAACGTAGTTGTTACACAGTGGGAAGAAACCTTAATTGACCCCTTTTCAAAAACTATTTCCCATCTGTCTTCATGGTTTAACTGAACTTTGCCATGAAAGACACAATTTATGGAAGTATTCAGACAATGTTTGACTATTTGAAACTAAGGATATTTTTCTGTGATGTCTACCTGGCACTATCTGAGCTGGCCGACTTGTTAAACCCACCCATCTGACGAACCAAAAACTCATTATGCGACGGATATGCCAAAGTTTCAATCTACAAAAAGCTCCTTTATACTCTCTGTGGGTGTAATTCATCCACAGTCTGTTCTGATGGTGTGTGTGGGTTCAAGGGATATTTGTACTCGCTGTCACAGGCTTTTATAATGTTTGCTTTCATCACAGGCTGCTTATTATCCACAAGAAAGACCTTCGGTAGAGCTTCATCCAGTGTCTGAGGAGAAAATCTATGCAGATCAATATTATTTACTCATCACAGTGCTCTGCACGACATTGATTTTAGCTTTTATTTTCATTTCCTGCACTAGAACAGAGGTTGTTTGTGTTTATGTGTGGCTACATGTTTACACATTTCATTCACTCTCGGTGATTAAACACACTTGCAGTTTATTATGTACACAAAATGAAGTAAAGGCTCATAAATAACTCAAAAATATTACTAAATCAATCAAATAATATTATCACTAGTTATATCATTAAAATAATGTACATATTCTCCAGTAATTTGGTAAAACAAAACAAACTTTTTATTCCTTTTCCACCTATTGGACAATACAACAAATGAATACTTCACACTATAGGCTACCTAATTTATTGTACTCCCTTTTTTTCTCTCTCACTGGATCATTTATTTATCTTTAACATCCTTTATTCATTATTTCATTTATTTATTGATCTATTTTTTGCACCCATTCCCCTAAGCTAACTAGCTAACTGCCCTGGTGATTGGTGTGTAGCAGTTAGCTAACTGCCCTGCTAAGTTAGCTATAACCGTTACCACTATTTTGTGCTTTGACGTTATGAAAACAGACATTAAATTGCACATGTACAAAATGTCAAGCTGTCTGTAAAGGCTGGTGCTCCATAGTCCCCTCAGTTACTTTGACTTTCTATCAGTTGTTTTTCGCAAGGAAAAATTGAAAAAACAGCTTCATGCTTTTTTTGAAAACTCATTGGACTAAAGCAAGAGTCTACAGCTTTATATTTGTTTTTGCACTCTGTGTAATGATTTAACAAGCAGTATTATTTATGAAGTTCTTCTCTTGTGTCTGAGAACCTTTTATGTCAGTTTCAGGCTCCAAAGTTCATAGACCAAAGTTAAAGAAATATAAATTATAGACCACATTGACAGTTTTAGGTAACAGCTTTCATTCAGTGATGCAAACTTTGCTCCATACTTCGTCTAGAAAAATCAGTAGCCTACTATATTTTGTTGGTTCATATTACAGTAAATCCCCCACTGACGCAGACTGAAATAAACAGCTTCTGAGGGTGAAATCAGTTTCTAATCACGCAGCAAACAAGTGAAGCTCATTCCTTAACTTTCCCCTCATCATGCACATCTGAATAATTTCAACACACATTCATCTTCTCCTTCATTAACACTTCATTTTGGTAGTTATAGATTTGACATATGCTTTAAATCAATATGCAATCAAGATGGTCATACACGGCTACTGTCAAGATTCAGTCCTCAGTCAGGCGGTGCGTTTATATACCGGAGGAAATATTTTCCTTCTCCTGATTATTCCGTTTGAATCTACGGAGGCGTTTCCAATCATGGAAATGAAGTGCATCAATGATGTGGTGATGCCCTCTATTTGAAAAGTCCCCCAGTTGAGTTATGAAAGAAATTTAGCATTTTCAAAAGCCCTGCTAAACACTCATATGCAGCCTATAACAGTGTGGCGCAGGTGTGTGGTGTTATGTCTGGAGCAGACAGTCTGCCTCCAAAAGAGTTAAGTGAAGTCAAAGTGATCATTTCAGAGTCTCTGCTCGTGCTATTGAATATTCATTTGATTATAGGGCACTAAGTGTCATATTCAGATCTGGACCCAGGTTCTTCAGTGCGAGCGCTTTACTTGTTTTGAGCCGCTGGGGTGTTTTGATGGTCAGCCTCTTCAGTCTGAAAGTAGATCAGATAACAGCAAGATATTTTCAAATTGTTTATATTGTATTATAAATGAATCTGTCAAAAAATATTATGTTAGTTTCACAAATCTCCCATGACTCCATGACAGTTGAAGGTTGACAGATTCGGCACAGCTTATCTCTGCACAGGCACTGGAATGTGTGTAATTTTTTTTTAACTAAATAGCTGTTAATGGTGTTGGTGTCTTGCCATCGGCTCTTTCAAATGTCATAAATAGCTGTTTAATTGCTTCCATGTTTTTCTTTACTTAAATTTCATCATCCTTTTTACTGTTTTTTTGTCAAAATAGATCCAAATAAGAAACACTGCTCTCATGAGAGCTTCTCCTCTGATGTGTACTTCGCAGTCATTTGTCTAATTGGCGCCGGCACTGTTAAAAGAGAAACTTGTTTAAAGACATTAAGATATTTGTAAGTTTGAGCAGAGCTGGATTTTAGATCACGTTTGCTGTAACTTTGCTTTGAGAACCCTTAAACTCTCGGTCCTGGTTAATTTGGCGACACCCTTGATTAATACTACATGCAAGCCAACACTCCTTGAGCAGCCCCTGTGTTATCTCTCTGTCTGCTTACAGGGCAGCCAAACAAACTTCATAAGAGTCAAGTCAATAATAATTGTAACTGCAATCAGATTTCATGCTGTATTGTATAATCCAAAGTACAAAGTGCTAGTAAAGCAATCCATTGTTGTTTTCCGTGTCATTGTTCAGCGACAGTACCTGCACTTTGATCTGACGTGATGGAATGACCATCATGACATTCGCACATTCACTACTAAATTTCCAGTATCCATTTGGTTATGGTAAAATAGCCAGCTATTGACACACCGTGTTCCCCCCTTTGAAAATTAGGGGATGATAGCACCATTACCACCCACTGCACCCATGGCAGCAGCAGTAGTAGGAAATGTTGTGTTAGCATTAGCAGTAGGCTAACTCAGTACAGCACTTAGACAGTGCAGTGAACAGTAGACTCTGATGCTTCTGTAACACTGGATTACATACTGCATCATTTCCTGCAAATGCCTCATGCAGGCACAGGCAACTTGAATCCTGAGTAGGAAAATGTTACTAGCACTAAAAACTGAGATTTAAAGAGAAAACACAATGTAAACATGTTGAACTGCTATTTCTGAAAACATGCTGACCACCATGGGCATATGTATGCATATGGACAGTATGTACACGTCCCTACTAATATTTGAGTGAATTTCTTCGCATTATGTTTGGATTGAATTCATTAGATAATTATGATCTGCTCTCCCAGAGGCTACGTCTCCAAGACAACCAATTTAGGCATGGTAGCATCTGATTACTGACAGAAACTGAAGAAGCATGGGCAAAAATGTTAGAATTTCAGATGACTGCCTTTGCTCCACATTTTGTACTTATCATACCACCAGAAAAGAGACGTCAGGGGCTTTTTCACCATCCTGAGCATCAGTAATAGGCAGTAAACTAAGCAGCCTGTAGCCACACTGATTTAAAATGAAAACCTGGTAGCTACCTTACATCACTACATTATTAGATTGTTAATACTGATGCATCACTGGATTAGCAGCATTTTACTGTTGTAGCTGGTCAAGGTGGAGCTACTTATAACTGTAAAATCAAGAGGAAAAGAGGAACTTTAGGACTACTGAATATAAAGAGGGTGATGTTTGATACAGAAAATATATATATATTTTTCTCTCTTTCTCATTAGCAAGTAATTTTCTGAAGTTTACTTTCCTTTAATCTTCGATCTGCTGTTTACAGTTTTTATTTAAATGTAAATTGGGATTCAACATTAAAAAGGTTTTGTTTTAGAGGTGTGGTGCGCTTGTTGTGTCCCTACCAATGTTGAGACCATTAATAAAATATAAAAAACGAGGTTTTGATTTCATGAAAATGTTTGACAGCTGAAAGAACAGGAGGATGTTGAACTCCTTGGAAGTAAAAGGTCACATTTTCATCTCCAACTCACAGCTGAAGGTGACATTAAAACTTCTTCAGAGTGTTTTCCCTCTTCAGCACGTTAGCAGTGTAAATCATGTTTACTTGCAACAATGGTTCAGCTTATCCCTTTTTCCCCTTCTGTCTACTGCACCAAGCAACTGAGAGGCTCAATCAAACACACTCCAATTACAGCAAAGACAGACAATTAATTGTTCCAATAATCTGGTTTAATTGCTTTCTAATTAGCAGACAGTTATATTTTGCTCATGGCAGAGACAGTGAGTCTTGCTGATGTGTGTGTGTGTGTGTGTGTGTGTGTGTGTGTGTGTGTGTGTGTGTGTGTGTGTGTTTAGGGGTGTGTGTCAGAGAGCTTGGGGACATAACTGATGAGACTGTCAGCTCAGATAATAATAATAATGGTAAAGGTTTATCAACAACATGTGAGGGCTTCATACATACCCGAGACTGGAGTGCACACATGGACTTTGACAACTTCAGCTGCATGCACTCCTCTTTGCAGGGCTGCCACTGAATTCTGCTGACTCAGTGGCAATTTTCCAGATGAATGCTCAGACTGTGAGCAATGAGCCAGTGTGACAGGTAGGAACACCCCACCACCACCACCACCGCCATCACCACCGCCCGCCACCACCACCATCTTACAGAGCGATACAACCATCTCGTACACGATCTGCCGCCTTGATCCGAGTACGACCGCGGATGATAAAGGCAGCTAATCAGTAACAGGCTGCATCGTCTGTCTGAGTGACATTTTTAGTGGCCTATTCAGATTTTGAACTTTGTAAGTTTCAAAACGTCTGAACTAACTGGCAAAATGTATCATCCCTCCAGGTTGTATTTCAAACAGCGCAGTGTGTCGTATTCACTCATCTGCACAGTTAGTGTCGTTCATAAGGCCTTCAAGTGTGGAAAATGGGCTTTTAAAAAGCTGCAGTGTTCCCGCCACAGGGGGCATGACTGAGCCACTGGCCCATTGCGGTGCGTATTTGCAATTAGAACTGAAACAGTTTGATTGGAAAAAAAAAAAAGTGATCAGCAACATTTTTGATAATCATATTTTAATACTGGTATTTAACGTAAGGATTTGTTGTTTTCTCTGTTTACGTCTTTGTAAATCAAATATCTGTGTGTTTAGGGTGTTGGTTAGAAAAATAAACAATTATAATTTGAGGATTTGGGATTTGGGAAATTCAAATTCAAATTACCACAAACAAACTGCTCACTGCTGTTACTGTTACACAGTGACCTGCTTTTCAGTTGGTAATCCAACTCTGCTAGCAGACCGTAGAACGTCCAAAAAACACATGCCACTTCGAGTATGTTCACATTAAGGTGAATCATCGATGCACACTTTTTTCTCCATTTCAACTCTGTCCCGACTTCATCAGCATTTTTTTCTTTTTTCCAAAATTGCCTTTAGTGTGTAAATCTGAAAACACCAGCTCGTGTTTCAGTGTGCACTGGGTTAATGGAGGTTTTTGCAAAACGATGATGTAAGCCAGACCTCTGAGGGTTGGGGGCTGTGTGCTAGCAAAGTTAAGAAGACATTGTTCAGTTGCCTCTAACTTTCTCTTTGATTGTTCATTTTAAATGCTAATATAGCTGAATACACAGCAGAGCTACTGTCATTGACCTGGACCACACAGAGCAGGATGAGGTGTAATGGGCTCTCACTCTGCAAAGTAACTGTCTCAGTCTGTAGACGACATCACGAACATAAAATAATGATTTGGTCGGCTGGGCTGTTTGTCCAAGATGTTTGGCAACCATAAAGAGGAAGAAGAGATTTATCTTGTTTTCATGTTCAGGTGTTTCACTGGGAACACGGGCCCCTGCAAAATAGTCATTGTACAAAATATTCAATGACAACAACAAAAACAACATGGAAACACTGAGACAAATAGTTTTCACACGCACATTAGAATCAGAGAGCTCAGTGTAGATGTACTCAAACCGTCTGCCAATCGAGGTTTCGTCTACTTACACCCAGCAGACAGAGCAAGCCTGGACTTATCTTTCTGTCCATTTCAGACAGTAACTTTAATATTCACCTGCTTTCACTTATTTACCTGCAGTACAAACTGTATCTCTGCTTGGTTGCACGTAGTTTCTCTGAGCTTCTCTGAGCTCTTTTACTGGAACTAGTAGACTGCGGTGTAATGGAGGGGTCGATGAGAGTGATGAGACTCAACAATAAAGTCTGTGTCTGGGATGAAGAACGATCAGCTAGAATGAAACTAAAAGCTGTGCAGAGCTGCAGATCTGGGTGCTGATGTTAAGTGGGTGCAGGAGTAAGAGCAATGAGTTGTACATTAGGAAGTCATTTAACTCACAGGTTTAAAAAAAAAAAAAAAAATGCAGATTTCTTTAATGATAGCTTCCCCTTGTGAACTAGTGAATCATTCTCCCACATTGTGTCAGAGCAGTTGGTTTATAGGGATATCATGTTAGAAATAAAATTGCCTTCAGTTCCAGCGTTCCCATTTGTCCAATCAGTCCAATCACTTTTTAAAAGCTGGAATTCAGTGTGATGATGTGTCATTATAACACTAGACCCTGATAGGATGACCTGTTTTCACATTTTTATAAAAACCACAATTTAATGTTTATTACTCATTTCCACAGGCGTACACTCTCGTACAACATTCAATGAAAAGCATCATGTATTTTGGCATTAAACAGTCTGTTATGCTCCATTAAATACGCAGCAGAGGAGCCTTTCAGAAAGAGACTGACATCTTTGTGCTCGGCCAGAGGAGTCTCACTCCTCAGTCGTCTGCACCGTACAGGGTGAATCCAGAACTCTTCCAACGTTCTCTGCTGGATTGAAAGTTGACACGAGTCAAGTAAACCGAAGACCAAAACCACAATCTAACCTTAACAAGAGCGCAGAGACAGAACTGTGGATCTGAATCCTGGTTCTCTGTAGCACTTTCACATTCATTCATTCAAAAAATATGTTGACTCTGCACATTGAAAAATGAAGCTAACTGTGTAACCAGTGTGTTAAAAAGTGACGCCAGGGGGTCCTGACCAAACATCTGTATGTTAGGTTGGGTATTGTTAAAAAATGTGTGCTGTGTGTATTGGCAGCTCTAGACACCTGACACAGGCCGGGTGCAGCCGTAAAACCACAACAGCTCTTCTTCTTCTGGTGTCTTTTTTTTGGCAGTTGGCGAACTACCATCACGATCTAGTGTGAGCGTTCTTAACGTGAGTAAACAACGCTTACGTTCACGTTCATTAGTTCACCAAAAAATGAGAGCGTTCAATGAACTTCGCTCAATTATTGTGTTCATGCACAACACTGACCACCAGCATTATTAGACCTTGGTCCGAGCATGCTGCATGCTTATTGGCTCACTCACGCTGATGAGATTTACTCATTTACTCCTCAGATATTGAAATTTGTGTTGTGTTGTGAGTGTTTCATCCTTGATAGTATAAAATCAATTTCGTCAGTCAATAAATGTATGGAAGTTCGATACCCAGTCCTATCAGTATGTGATGAGTTGGGAATGAGAGCGTGTGTCGGCTTGGCAGGATGTTTTCAACCACAGGATTTGGTCAGATTTCAGCAAGTCACAGCTGCTGATGCTGAATAACACCCTGAACATTGCCTCCTATTGGACTCATAGATTAAAATAATGGTGGAGCTGTCATTTAATTACAGAAAATGCTTATGGAGCCACAAAGTTGGGATGAGACCGGCTGACCAAGTGTTTGGGTTTTTGAAAAGGTCAAGAGGAGAATACATTTACAGACACTTTGACAAACAGGGACTCATTAAATTACCGTTGTGTCTTTAATTATCTATCAAAACCTTCAGGGGAAAATGACACATGGCCACACTGATTAAAGGAGTAGGTCTGTCCCTTTCTTTGTCCCTGCTTGTTCACTTACCTTCTGTCTCTGTCTCCAAGTTCTGAGATGACAGACTGTTCTGAGAGGAAACTATTACCTGAGCTTGCATACCATAATTTGCCCTGCATTCAGCTGATTTTCACTCATGTCACGTACTAATGAAGCCTGTCAAATCAATCAATAAAACAATTCTCCATGTGCTTGTGACTGAATGAAAATGCCAGGTGTACTGATTGCATTGGATCATATTATTTTCAATTACTGAAAACTGGAAATAGAAGCAATCTTGCAAAAATGATATTAATTAATCAAAAAACAATAAACTGTTCAATATCAATGCAGAAACAGGTCAGAGTAGAAACATGTTGGAGCCAGGCAGATGTTATTTTTTTTACAGACAAACAGCAGAGAGATGTGTTTGCATCAGTTTTTCTTAACCTCTTGTTTGGGTTGCTTAAAAGCCACCAGGCCAAAGCTAAACCTGTGATGATGATGCTGCTGCTAAGCAACAGCAAACGGTACATCGCTCTGGAAATGGGTCTGATCTTTTCTAATGGCTAGCAGGTTTGAGTCACATCAGCAGGCTGATGGACGAGCCTCTGGCCCCACACTGAAACTGTGATTGCACATGCTGGGACATGTGGACATGTGTCATGTGGCTACATGGCATTGTCAAAAATGTCCTGTATGTGTAAGCAAGCGGTGAAAACTGGAGACTGTTTTATAGCCATGCTAACACCTCTATGAGGATGTACATATGCCCAGTGGTGCTTTGAGATAAATGTCAGCATGCTAACATGCTCACAATGATAATGCTAACATACTGATACTAAGGAGGTTTAGTGTTTACCATGTTCATCTTATTTTTGCTTGTTATCATGCTAACGTTTGCTAATTTGTGCCACGTACAAAGTGCAACAGAGGCTGATGGGAATGTCATTAGTTTTGCAGGTATTTAGTTATCAACCAAAGTTTTGGACAAATAAAAATTTTGACTTGATGATGGTGTGAGAGGAAAAGTCAAAGAATCACCAAGTTATTTTGTGGTGATCATGAATATCTACCAGGGTTGTTGGGACCTCACCAAAGTCATTAGGATTCATCCTCTGAGGACCGAGGGCCATGACTATTTACCTAGATGTTTTTTGGCCTCCGGATATGGTAGAACTATTCATATTATTCAGAACTATTTATACTGTTTTTCTCCAGGGGAAGCAATTTACTGACAAAATTGCTTGCATTCAGACATACCCAGTCATTAAAATAGAGTCAATGCAGTCCAAAAAAACCCAAAAAACAAATAGACAAAAAACAAAGCATACTTAAACTGCACCTCAAGTTGCTAAAATCCCCAAGTTTCCATGAAATTAACAAAGACATGGCCTTGGTGTCATCAGTGGTAACTCAGGCCCTGGATCCTTCCTCACACATGGGCAGCCATGATGAACTGACACTTCATATTAGCACAAAATGAGACTCACTATGTCCTTGGGAACAGAACCAAGGACCAAAATTTGCCGTTCCCTATCACTACTAATAAACAGTAGAAGGTAAATCTGGTGGCTGTAGTAATTATGACGGGAGTACAGAAGGAAGTTAGGGGCTGTAGTATAAATGTCCCATGTTAGGAAGTGGTTGGGGTGGATGGATGGGTCGACAAAGCACAGGACTTTGACACAGGACAGTAGTGTTTGTTTCCTGTGTGAAGCCGATAATCAACATAGTATCTTTTAAATAAGCTATTTGTAAGTTTTGCCCATCTCCTCATGTTCCGACTCACTGTCTTGTAAACGCACTGAAGCTCTTGTCAAGCCACAATCACTACCACCACTGAGAAAAACTTAGGAATAGCCTCTTTGTTCATGATCATTCTCCAATCTTTACCACGTTTATTATTGTAACCGTGACGACACAGGTCCTCTAACCTTAAGAACGTATTTATTCTAACTCCTACACTTAAGTAGTTTTTGTGCCTAAACCTAAACAAACCATGACCATTCCACAATGTAAACCACATGTTTATTGTTGTTACCATGACAACACAGGTCTGGTATACCTGCCACTGTTACACTCTTATGGGTCACATCTACTCAGATGGTCCTTTAGGTTGGAGGATTGGAGTTTTATACCACATAGATTTGTCTCTTAAAGCATAAAGAATAAGAAGAATAAATATTTCCCTCAGTCGTCTTGGAAGGAGCATTATAAATAAACATGTTGATATCTGTGTTCCTCAACAGGAAGTGATCTCTTAAGCCAGACAATTCTGTGAATCTTGAAAGGCTGTTTGCTCACAGTGTATTTCCCCATTAAAAACAGTGCAGGAAATGGATAAACACCAGATCAGACTGTTAGTACTTCTAGGGAGTAAGCACATGACTCAGATGTGACAGATGAGATATGTCAGCAGGCTGGTGCAGGCAGTCCTGTGTCCTGGAGGTTGAATGTTTCTGAATAAGTGGTAAAATAAGATGTAGCCAAAGGTGCCTGGTGCAGGCACTGTGGTTAATGTTTGGTAATTTTTTGGAGCCCCTGCGGGACAGTTGGAAATAGGATCAGAATGGGAGGGAAAATATATCAGCAGGTATGATGAGCCTGGTTTCAATCATGTTCATTTAAATCAGCCAAGAAAAAAACAACCTGGAGGAAACTGAAAGCTTCAGGAACAAACCTGTTTCGTTGTACAGGAGGTGCACAACTGCTTTACTTCATTAAAGATGAAGTAAAATTAGTCTGGGAGGATAAAACGCCTTCGTGAACTGATGCCCTGTGTAAGAAGTGATAATTAATGATTTTCAAAGATACTTGGCAAAAAGCCAAACAGACTGTGGCAGCCAACTGCTGGTTTCTGATGCGTTTAGATGACGTGACAAAAACATTATTATGCAATTTTGCATTGACTGTAAAATCAAATCTACTATCAGCCTTCCTATTGAAGATCTCCTCACACAAGCGGAGCCACAAAACACCTAACACATGTATACACACTGTATAGATAGGTCAGTGTGTCCATCAGCACGATGTATCATGAACCTCTACCTGCTCGGGTGTGTTTTTAGAAACAAAAACTAATGCATCTTCCTGCTGAGAATTAGAGAAGAAGGTTGGCAACAGTCTCAATGTTTGCCTGTTTAAAATTAAGCCAGGATATGGTTAGTTTAGTTTAGCCTAGAGACTCTGTCCAAAGCACCGGTTAAACTCACTAATCAACACATTATGTATTGGGTTTGTTGAATCCACACAAAAATGACAAGTTATTTTACAGCTATATTGGGTCTGTTCATGAGTAAAGTCTTTGTTGCTCTGGTAATGTCTCTGTGACAACCAGACTCCAGGAAGCGGCTGCACCTGCACAGGAAATAGCTCAGCACACAACACCCTGAAACATCTGGTGGTTTTATTTGTAATTAATAAAAAAGATATTATATGTTTGCTGTTTTCCTGTGTTTCCAGTCTTTATATTGAGGCAGGCTAACAGGTCCCAGGTCTTGCAGCCATATGTTTAACAGACAGATATCAGAACAGTAACAATATTCTGAGCAGGAAAACAGATTAGTTTTAAATATTATTATATATGTGCCTCTGACTTTCCTTCAGGTCTCATCGTGGGATCCTTGACGGTCTGCTGGCTGCCCAACCAGATTCGTCGCCTCATGATGGCCGCCATACCCAAGTCGCGCTGGTCAACTCCCTACTTCAGGAGCTACGTCAAACTTCACCCTGTGGCTGACACCTTCTTCTACCTCAGCTCTGTCATCAACCCTTTCCTTTATAACCTGTCGTCCAGACAGTTCAGGGAGGTCTTTGTCCAGGTCCTTCGGTGCCACCTCACCATCGAACACGTGAACAAGCGCACCTTGCAGAAGACCAACGCTGCCTCAGCGCGTTCCCTCCGGCCCCTGCTGATAAAGTCATTTCGTCGAAGCGGCGCAAAACGCACCACCCTCCCACAGGAGAAAGCTCCTCCCACTTTTACAACCTTTCAGAGTGACTCGGGAGTGGCTTCAAATACCCAGACATCCCTCAGCCTCATTGAAGAGTCACACACAGTCAAAATAAAGACAGACGAACCGTCAGAGAGTGAAATATAATGTGCTGTACAATTTAATGCAACACAGTAAACAGTAAAAACAAACATGGAGGAAACTGCTTGATTCAAGGACATCTGTGCTCTGCCGTTAGAAACAAATAGAGAGATATTCCTTATACACAGTAAACACAGTACAAAGTGTTAAGTCAGGGATAGATCACACTCAGCTGACACGTCGGCACAATAGAAAGCATAATGGCACAACTCACATTAAAGTGATAGTTTGGGTTATTTGATGTGGGGTTGTGTGAGGTACTTATCTATTTATTAGAGAAGCAGCAGGAGCTCCGGGGCCAGAAGCAGTGATGTGTTGTGGAGCCACTTTAAAGAATTCCCACAGAAAAAAAAAGATCAGTATCAGTTTAAGTTTTATTTTTGAATATTTTCACCACTTTATCTCCATCAAACAGCCTTTCACTTTAGAACTACAGCTGTGAACCGTTTGAACTAACGTATCACTACGCACAACCTCACACAACCCCGCGCCAAATACCCAGAACCACCACTTTAACTATGTGAATGTGATATTACTATCAAGCCAGAAAATTATTTTACAAAAACTCAAAGATTCAGTTAAGCATGAAGACCCCACAGTTTGAGTTAACGTTGAAGGGAAACAATGGCGTTTTTTGACCACTAGAGATGCCGTGGAGCGTTGTTTGGATGTGCAGGTCCTTGTGATCTCCGCATATATGTTCAAATTGCAAACTGAATTTGAATTCAAATTTAATTCATGTATCGTCTCATCTTCAAGCATGTTGCAAAATATACACTCACAGAAACAGTGAACGTGTGTAAGTATATTATAGAACATCTCCTACTCGACAATATTGCACATGAGGACGCATATACACACTCATATACACACTGATATACACACTCATGAACTTGATGGTGACACATTATGCTTTCCTGTTGACTGCAGAGGGTGGAAGTGTGAATGCATGGTGCATGCGTGACTTCAGGAACAGCTGGTCCCAAAGAGACTTTTCCCTTTACACATTCATTATAAAATGAGCGGCTATAAAATGGTTAATATAATTAAATGAGCCTCATAAACCTCAGAAACCTCTCTCTGTATTATCAGAATGTGACCCTCTAGGTCCAATTAACTTGGAAACGTCAAGAAGAGAAGTAAATAAGAAAATAGCTTCGGCGAGACAGCAGGAATTCACCATGGGCCAAAAAATGAGTGAGTCAGAGTGAGTCTGAATTATTTATATGCAAACAGTGCACAACTTTCATTGGAATGAACTATTCTGTGCCTTGAGTGAATAACCAATTATTTCCCGATGAAGGAGATTTCCCCATGTACACGAGGTTGATACTTATATAATAAAGTAGTAGTAGTGTCCTGCATGTTGTTGTCAGAGAGTTTATGTATTAGATACTCAAGACCTCTTAATTAAACAACAAAATATGTTGTTTGTCCATGCCACTAGGGGCTATGTCACTATAATGTAAACATGTATTGTTCTGCGGCACTGGCTGAAACTGTTGCCGTGATCCTTTAGAGGACAGTCTCATATACAATAAGCATAATGGCTGACAGGACGGCAGGGACACGTTCATGTTCACATGTCTGTTGGACCTCAAGGATACACACAATACCTTTTTGTGAGACACACTGAATGTAAACATAACTGTTTATTTACAGGGAAACGCCACAGGATACCTTTAAGGTTCGGTTCTGTCCAAAGAAATGCTCAAATCTGCAGGAAACCCATTTTTCATATTTTAACTTTAACCACGGCAAAAGCAAGTGACTCTTACAATTAGATTTTGAGTAATAACATTACCTCCTGTCATAAAGGATAACTTCAGATATCCTTTCAGTGTCGTATAGTCTCTCTCTAAAGTGACCGCAGGGCAAAACTCCCAAAAAGCTGGCGTGGTCCATCAGTCACTGACAGCCACTCTCCGTGTCCCTTTCAATGCAATGCGAAAAAAGGTTTCTGTGTATTTCAGCATGCTCTTGTAGCTCTATGTACAATATCTGTGAGCCGACCGCAACAGCTGTTACAGAATAAGCAGAGAAAAGTTTCAGGCTAAAACAGGATGTTTTTTTTATGGCTTCCACAGCTGGTTATTGCAGAGCTGTCACTCTGATGAAATTATGTTGTACCTGTGAGAGGCTTGAGGGCTGCATCCTCCTTCATCCGCTCCCTCGCTCCATGACTGCACACCTTTGTTTCCGGACTCATTAAACAACATCATTGTCACACATATCATACATGAGTCTTATTCAGTTCATAAATGTACTGCAAACCTGGCGATTGTTAATCATGGACTTATTTAATCTGGAGATCTTTTCCTAAGGCTGGGAGAATGAGTGATGAATCTGGTCTTACTTTTTCTTTCCTGCCACATGCCTCATTTGACCTTGCAGTGTAAATAAATAAAGACAAACGAGGATGAGCCACCTGCTGTCCAATAAATAGCTAGAAGCGGTGTCATCTGTCCTCCACCTCACCTTACCCCCGCTCCACTTGCAGCAGCAGATGCAGTTTTTTTTTTTGATGATGAAACTTCCCAGTGCTGCGTGGTGTTTGAACTTTGGAGGCAAGCTGCGACAGAAAGCGGGGGGGGGGGGGGGGGGGGGGAGTGAAGAAAACAAATACTGTACACAGCTTCCACGCGCCTTAGAGAATATACATTTTGAAGTATGTACTGTACATCTCAGCTTACACAGTTCTGGTTCATGTCTTCTCCGCTGTCGGCAGCAGAGCATTTTTTTTTTTTTTTAAATGCACATCTTAACTCAGGTAATGAAGGTCTGTCAGCACAGGGCGGAGGACAGCAGGAGGAGGACGCAGAGAGTAAACGCAGGGAGCCGTGGCGGGGTCAGGGCGATGGCAGCGGACGGTTGTGGTCGTTTCTTCTGGCGCGGTCCGTTACACAGCGGTGTGTTGCAGCAGGTGATGCACACTGAGTTGAGCTTGCCGGTGCAGAACTGCTGGTAGCCGGAAGAAGCGATGAGACAAGCTCCTGATGAGGCGCAGGACTTGCGGTAGTGTATCCCTGAAGTGGGACGGAAACAGATGCATTAGGCTCGTAATGAGAGGATTAGAGTGTGTGTGTGTGTGTTTGTGTGTGTGTGTTAGAGAGATAGAGACAGAAAAGGAACAAAGAGAGAAACACTAAGATGGGTGCTTATAACGATAAATAAGATGTATTATCATTAAGGGGATTTTAGTTCAAAGGGAAACCTGACTTTCAACATCTCTTTAATACTGGGCTAATGCTCCTAATGCAGCCACATCATTACACTTAGCTGTCTTCTGCATACAACACTGTTTTCAGCAGATATGCACATGCTCTAGTTGTCAGTATCAGTGTTAGCATTCAGTGCAGTATAATTAGTGCATGAATGAGGAAAAACACAGCCCTTACTTCTCACCCTGTAACTCTTTCAGTGGCTCGACTTCCCTCTTCGCTTCGAGCCAACAATGCTGAGCAGCAGCACAGTGAGATAGAGTGTGGACTGTGAAACTGAGACGTGAGAAGTGAGAATGCCACTCTGAGAACCAGTGGACTAGCAGAAACACACACACACACACACACACACACACACACACAGTACATTAGGTGGTTATTCATACGAGCCAGACAAACCAAGAACCTGAGGAGTTGCAGGGAGAAGCTGATGCAGCAGTGTGAAACACAAAGCAGCAGTCGATCAACCTGCAGCAGCACCTCCCCAGTGATACACACTGATCCACCCTGCAGCAGAACAAGTAGTGGGGTTGATGGTTTGGTTTCCTTTAATACCATTTAAACACTCAACCATGAAGCGTTTATCTCCTGCTATATGTTTTACTGGCCACACAGCGAACACAAAGGCTTAAGAGTACATGTAAAGGAAGGAAACATAAGATTAATGTCGCCATCAAATCTGAGTTCTTCCCAGTCTTAAGGTGTGAAACTGTTTGAATGCTGGCATTTTACTTCAGAAGAAGTGGGACATTAGCTTGAAAAGTGTTTGCGGCGCTGTTTGATCTGGACTAAAGCACCAGACACCTGCGCAGCTGATCGTACGACCTTTTCAGATCAGAGCGTTTTAACTTGTCAAAGCAGGGAAAGGTAAGGTGAAATCAGTAACATTAGAGATGGCTGCGTTTCATTTCGGTGAAACAGTTCCAGGACTCACTCACAGATGTGGTTTACGAGGACACTTTATGGGATGGAGCCTGTTTACAGTCTTTTTCACAGCAGACTGTCAAACACAGGTGTAGTGGTAGTGTACATGCTAACGCAGTAACCTACATGGAATCTCATTACATTTAGGTTTTTAAGTAATTAGTTACAAGTCAAAACGACTGTCCTACAGTATAAGGAGGTACAGTAAGAGAGGAACATTCAAACTACTGTGTCTTTTGCCTTCAACTGAGTTTGTCTACCACCAAGTCTGAGGCCACGGCTCTCTGCCGGAAAACTGTGGATTGCTCTCTTCAGGTTGGGATGGAGTTTCTGCCCCAGTATGCCCCCAAGTATCTCTGGGTTGTGTTCATGAGTGAGGGCAGGATGCAGCGGGACACTGACAGGCAGATAGGTGCAGCATCGGCAGTAAAGTGGGTGTTATACCGGGCTGCTGTGGGGAGGAGGGAACTGAGCCGGAAGGCAAAGCTCTCTATTACCAGTCGATCTTTGTTCCGACCCTCACCTATGGTCATGAGCTCTGGGTGGTGACCGAAAGAATTATATTGCAGATACAAGCTGCTGAAATGAGTTTCCACTGTAGAGTGGCTGGGCTCACTGTTATAGATAGGGTGAGGAGCTCTGACATCTGGAGGGAGCTCGGAGTAGAGCCGCTACCAGGAACTTTATTTGTGTAAAAGTGCAGATACGTCTGGTCTGGGGAGGCCTGGGGATCCCTCAGAGGAGCAGAGGAATGTTGTTGGGGGCAGGTTACGTCTGGACCGGTTTGCTGGACTTCCTGCCACAGCGACTCAACCTCAGAGAAGCAGCAGAAAATGGAAGGATGGATGAACAGTTACAGGTATCTGCCACACACTCATGGTTCTCCTACACATGTCTACATTTTGCTTGATTAAGTCCTCTCTCTCATACTGACCACGACTGATCAACATCTGTCGTTACTCTTCTCGGTTTAATTGTATGAGAATGTTTTCAAGCAGATAGTTTGACTTGTCATGGCAGGAAGCGCACAGGTGTAACTAATCACATTCATAACTAAGTGTAAATGCATCCAAGTGTGCCAGTGTGAAGGTCCTGGCATTGTTCATGCTGCGGGTACACTTGACTGAGCTGAGCCTTCATTAAGGTTATTAGCTCTGTTCTCTCTATTTCATCTGTTTCTCATTCTTATCGTAAGTACATGAAGTTTGATGGCCCCCTGTAGTGATTCCAGAGCTTCAGCTTCACCCTCGACAGACGTCTAATCAGCCAGAATAACTTAAAACACCTCTGTAGGGAAGCAGTTAAGGCTTTTTAATTATATCAGCCGAGGAGCATTAAGTGACCAATCAGGATGAAGTAAAATTTAATTTTCTTCATCGTTACATTTAGAAGTGTCAGGCTATCACTCCGTCTACTGATGCACAATAAACATCACCACTGCAGCAAGACCTAGATTAGAGACCTAGAGACCCAGGTTGTGTGTGAAATGGCTCAGTCCTTGCCTCCTCTCTGCTCACTGTCGGTGCAGATCTGTGTAGAGGACTGACCAGTGAGCTCGCTGGTAAGAACACTGTCAGACACTGCTCAGGTCATTTCCCCGCACCGTTTTATTGTCTTTCAGCGTGAGCGCAATGCATGATGGTATATATTGCTTGCTTACTTTTCACGATGCATTGTGGGATACTATGAGTCCACTATATAGGGTATAATAATTCTCACTATACATTCAGACAGCACTACAAAATGGCAAACGCACTATACAGTGGACTGTATAGGGAGTAGTGAGTGATTTCAGACACAGACATAGAGTTATGTTAATGACAAGTGTGACAATAAGTGTCGCTATATAGCCATGAAATCCCCTAAACTAATGGTTTCCAACCTGTGGGCTGGGGCCCACTGGTGGGCCACGCAGGTATTGCATTTGGGCCACGGAGCGTTTGCACAGTACAACAGTACAATTATGGTGAAAAGATGTAATTATATATATCAAAAAAGTGTATATAAATAATGTTTTTAAATGTTTTAAAAGAAAATTATCTTTAAGAACATCAACAACTAAAAAAAGTTGAAAAATCTCCTTTTTGTTTTCTCTTGTTAAGACCTTTCACAGCAATAAGCCAATGATAGGAACTTTTATGTTGCTGCTGGACCACCGGATCATATACTTGTTTGCTGTCTCAGTCTGATTGCGTGCTAAAAGATCACGTCCATGGCAAAAACTGGAGAATCAAAATGGAGAGCTGGTCAGCAACAGGAAGAGTTAAAAGGAAAGAGATTTAAGAGGTAGATTGTGAATCGTCAAGTGATCTCTCCTCCGTCAAAGAAAAAGAAATATTGAGCTTCCCCTGCTTTCAGTTCAGTCCTGAATGTTTAGTTGTTATCATTAAAATATAAAGTGCTCCACATTGCCATGTGGACCATGAGTTGGAAAAGGTTGGGAAGCCCTGTCCTAAACATGTCCATTCCTAATATTAGGCACTTCATGACTCTTCCCTCTGGTGTTCATAGTGTGGACTGAGCGTGGCTAAACTCATTTGCCCTCCCTCTCTTGAGCCACTTTAACATGGCCTGTCAGAAACCTATCATTATCTTTGATGTCATGCTTGATTCAGAATCTTTCCAGCCACTACCTCGCCCCCCGTTAATTATCATTAATCAGTTCATGATTTGATCGTTGCACATTAATTTGCCAACCTTTCGTAAGATCATTTACTCTGCACGCATCTGCGCCCGTGGCGAGCTCCAAAAGCAGCTTAGTTTTTGTGAATAACAATTTTAAGACTGAAAGATTCCTGACACCCACCGGGCTCTGTGTCCTATTTACAATAAATCTGTGATGAAAATGAATGTGAGGTTCTGTGTGCTTTGGTGACAGAAGAAGAAGAAGAAAAAAAGAATTCAAAACACACTTAAACACTCCTCAGAGCTATTTTCAGTGACTGCATTCAATTTTCAAAGCTCCTCTAAAAAGCATCCATCTCGGAGAAGTTGACTTATCTCCAGCAGCTCTACTCCTCATCACAATGACGTTTGGTTGGACTGACTGGGAAGTAAAGAGGAGACCCTCGGCCGTGACCATTTCAATTAACAACATCATTTTTTTCCCATGTATAGCATTGATTTACTCGAGCTTGTTGGAACATGTCAGAGGTGTTTGTGAGGGTACTGGAGGGAGGCCTTAACATTTAGATGACATTTTGTTTTTCACGAGCACATGAACTTCCAGTAACCCTTGAACGTTTCACCCCAGCGGATACAGCCGAAGTAACACCGGGAGAACTGCATGCTCATTTAAATTGTGCATCCTCCCATGTATCATATACTGCAAATATGAATGTTGAGTCATCCACAGTGTGAAAAGTTGCACAGCTCCGGAAGGAAACATCTTCCTGACTCACATGGTGTTTTTATCTGTAATTTCAGCTCCGGCAGGACACAGACACGTCTGTGCGTCTCTGTCAGTCTCGACTCGTTTATATTACGAAGACGACTCGAGAGGAAACGCGGGGACAAAAATCAAGCGATCGTAAATGGCTATATAATCTGTTGCCTTTCATCTCTAAGCTAATTGTAAAATAGCAAGAGGCGATTACACGGGCAGTCAGTGGAAAATGAGGCGTAGCACAAGTGGGAAGTGTCAGTGACTGAGATACAGATTTGACGGCTTCTCTCACCCCAAACAATCACACGGGCTCTTCTCCTGCAGCCATGCACACTAACTTGGACATTTTCAACTCCTCTTCAGCCTCCTCACACTCATTCACACTGCAGCTACTTTCAACTAGAAAAACCCGGTTCATGCTTTAAACTACACTCCAACCTTTGAGCTTTGTCAGACAGGTTCAACGTTTTCATCGTTTTTCACAGATTGAAGTTGAAGTTGAAATCGAAGTTTCACCTCGGTCCGTATGGCCTGAAATGTTTAAAACCTAAAGAGGGTGATATCACCTCGCTCCCTCTCTTCAGCTCTTGAACTTATTTCCACTTCAACTACTTGAAGAGCACAAATGACGCCTCTCATCTCTGGCGCTTCGACTTTAATCGACATTTCAGCTGCTGTCATTGCTGCGGTTACAATAAACTGATCATTCAAGTTCAGCTTTTACTCTTCAACTGGCAACGTGACTTTTGAACTGTTGTCACTGCTTATATAACAACTGACACCCCAATCTTGGTTTGGCTCATTTCAGTGCTAACAGACACACTGACACCACCTGCTCCCTCCAGGTGGACAGGTGAAAGAGCAGAGAGCATCAAGATGGTTAGAGGAGGAAACATCAGAGAGACTCAGCCACATGTTTGAGCCTCAGTCAGACCCAGACTCAGAGGAGGAGTCTGGGTCTGGGAGACCAGAACCAGAGACTGATCAGATCGGTTAGCATAGTTAGCACCTTACATAAATAGTTTATGTTGTTTGTTAGCTTGTACTCAGTCATGGTGTTGACTCATTATTTCATCATATGTTCATCGGACGTTTACACTGTTTGCATCAGTAACTTTCATTGTGAGCACATTTGTTCAGTTCTTCTTAAACTGATTATGTTTAGTCGTTAACTTATCAGGTTATTTTTATTAAGTCTTGTACTGAGTTTTATAACCATATTGCTACAGCACACATTATGTGGAGAGAGAAGCGCAATTATGTAACAGGTTGTCTGATAAAAAAGGAACTTAATCAGATGATTTGTCTGGTACAGTTTTCAACCAATGAACAACTGTCTGCCGCGTGAGACCGTCTCTCATCAGTGGGAGCTGGAACATTTAATACACAAGGGGAAAGAAGAAAGGGTGCACAATAAATGATGCTGCATGTAGCAGCTTGATGCCAATTACTTTCTATTTGAAACACCTGTCAGGAAACGCAGAGGAATACAAACTAACTGAGCAGACAGGAGAAAGGTTTGGAACACACACATCTTTATCACAGTCCTTGCAAAGAAGAAAGACTGACCTCTGTGTCTGTGTCTGTTCACATCAACATTTTTGGCAATTTTGAAATAATATTTTATCTGTTAAGCTTATTAGAACATTCACAGCTTAAGAGAACTGTGTAAAGGTCCTTTTTACCCACACAGGTGTTTTCACTTCAGGCTGATGAGACCTCTGCTCTGGATGAAGGTGGGCGGAGTCACTGGACTCCAGGTACTGATAAGAATGATAAAGAGTCACAGAACTGTGAGTGAATAACAACAGGTACAAACACACATGCACGCACGCACACACACACACACACACACACACACACCTGTGTTTGGGTTCCATGGAAGTTGAAAAAGTTTCGATACACAGTGTTCAAAAGAAAGAAAGTAAGAAAGAAAGAAAGAAAGAAAGAGAGAGCATCTTCACCACTCACACTGTGGAGTTTTAAAGCACATTTAGCTTTTAGTTTGTAAGGTTGAAGCCTCCAGCTCTACAACAAGCCTCTCCACAGGAGACATTTAGACTTTTCATAGAAGAAAATCACATTTGTAATTAATGACATTAACATCACTCTGTTTTCTTCATGTGTCCCAGTCAGCCATGACGGTAGCCGGGCTTCCACTGCAGTTTAGTGCAAAATAGAAGCGATTTTTTTTTTTTTAGAAAAGACGATAAAACACAATTATCAATATGGTCTGTGTTTCTGCTGAGTGATGTTATGGGAATAAAGCTTGGTTTTCTCCTCTCACTATATCGTTCCGATTAAATGTGACATTGGATTCCCAGCATCTGCCTCTCGGCTGGAACTGTCTTCCCGGGGCATCATGAGGCAGGAGCCAAGACTTGAATTTGAAAAAAGTTTCCATTTTAATTTTGTGAAATATTGCTTCATCAAATAGCCTGAAGAACCACCTCATGTGAGCGTATCGAAAGTTAGTAGTTTGTTTTTTTTCCATTATTCGTTTTTAAATTTGTATTTTTTATTTAATAGTTCGTATTTCAAATTGCACATGAGGCAGGAAATGCACCTAGTGTGACAAGCAAGAACAGCACCAGCACCCTGGAACTGAAGCAACTAAATGGAATTCAGCCATCATTCATTTTATTATTTACACTAGTGAATTTCCTACTGTGACGTGTCAAAATGTCTCCTGTGAAAAAGATCATTTACTCAAGTGCCTTTGAGCAAGGCATGTAATCCTTAACCATCTGTAGTGATTCAACTTCCTGTTTGCTCTCATCAAAGTGTCAGGCAACACTTTTCCATGTGTTTTTGCTTTGAATGTTTAAATCTTAACATTTTTCACTTTTTCACAGTTAAAGCTTTTTCTTTTACTTTTATTTTCTTTTACTATATTATTAGTGCCACGGGTGCTCAGCTCCGAGGCATCTATTAATCTTCTGTTTCGGGTTTATTATTCTTCCGCCAAATTTCGGCGCGTAACTCGTCCCGCAGCTTTGAGAAAACCCCGGTAATATATACATCAAAACGTGCGTCTTGATCCCGCAAGGGGTGCTATGACTTTTGGTGTTAAAATTCCAATTTTTCCCAAAGTTATT
>NW_019525242.1:0-1530 GCF_002814215.2 Seriola lalandi dorsalis | reverse complement strand
CCAGTAATGTTAAATTTAGCACAGAAAAAAACATAATAGTGGTAATTTAAATAGCGGTTCATGGGATTTATTATCCCTCAGGGGTCCCTCTGTCCTTTTTTGGACATTTTCTTTACTTTTCTTTTTTGATTTGCTGATCATTTTGGCTGTGTTACAGCTGAAAAAACGTCATAGTATAGTATTAAATTTAAAAAAACGTGATAGTATAATAAGGCATAAAAATTTCAAAAAACATCATAGTATAGTATGGCATAAAGTTTCAAAAAATTTCATAGTATATTAAGTCATAAAAATGGCAAAAAACATCATAGTATAGTATGGCATAAAACGTCACAGTATAGTAAGGCATAAAAATGCCCAAAAAAGTCATATTCTAGTAGAGCAGAAAAATGTCTAAAAAAAGTCATAGTATAGTATGACATAAAATTTAAAAAAACGTCGTAGTATAAGAAGGCATAAAAATGGCAAAAAACATCATAGTATAGTATGGCATAAAATTAAAAAAAACGTCATAGTATAGTATGGCATAAAATTTCAAAAAATGTCATAGTATATTAAGTATAAAAATGGCAAAAAACATCATAGTATAGTATGGCATAAAACGTCACAGTATAGTTAGGCATACAAATGGCAAAAAACGTCATATTATAGTATGGCATAAAATTTCAAAAAACGTCATAGTATAGTATGGCATAAAGTTTCAAAAAATGTCATAGTATATTAAGTCATAAAAATGGCAAAAAACATCATAGTATAGTTCAAACCCTAGTTTGGGGCTTTACTCTCTTATGATGCTTTTTGATATATTCAAAAAGCATAAAGCCCCAAAACAGGGATTGAACCCATGACCTTGTCAGTGTTAGGCAGTAGTCCTGACCATTGTACCACAATACTTCTACATCACAAGCTCATGATATAGCATCATATCAAGGATATTTTGGCATACTAATCCATGATATATCACAAAATATTATGGCACAAAATTTCAAAAAATGTCATAGTATACTAAAGCATAAAAATGACAAAAAAACGTCATAGTATAGTCAGGCACAAAACGTCACAGTATAGAAAGGCAAACAAATGCCAAAAAAAGTCATATTATAGTAGAGCATAAAAATGTCAAAAAACGTCATAGTATTGTATGGCATAAAGTTTCAAAAAATGTCATAGTATATTAAGTCATACAAAATGGCAAAAAACATCATAGTATAGTATGGCATAAAACGTCACAGTATAGTAAGGCATAAAAATGCCAAAAAACTTCATTGTGTACTATTGCATGAAAATGTCAAAACACGTCATAGTATAGTATGCCATAAAAATGCCAAATAGCATCATAGGACAGTAAAGCCCCAAAACAGGGATTGAACCCATGACCTTGTAAGTGTTAGGCAGTAGTCCTGACCATTGTACCACAATACCTCTACTTCACAAGCTCATGGTATAGCATGATATCAAGGATATTTTGGCATACTAATCCATGATATATCACAAAAGATTGTCCATTAGGCATAAAATGTCATGAAAACA
>NW_019525241.1:2951812-2952380 GCF_002814215.2 Seriola lalandi dorsalis | reverse complement strand
AGTAAGGCATAAAAAGTGATTAAAACGACATAGTATAATCGGCATAAAAAGTCACAAAAAGGTCATAATATTGCAAGGCATAAAAATTACATAGTATAGTAAGGCATAAAAAGTCATAAATAATGAATGGTATAATAAGGCATAAAAAGTAACAAAAAAGACAGTGAAGTAAGGCATAAAAAGTGATTAAAACGACATAGTATAGTAAGACATTAAAAGTCATAAAAACGACATAGTATAGTAAGGCATTAAAATTCATAAAAACGACATAATATAATAAGGCATAAAAAGTCACAAAAACGTCATAATATTGTAAGGCATAAAAAATACATAGTATAATAAGGCATAAAAAGTCATAAAAATAACATAAAATAGTAAGGCATTAAAAGTCATAAAAACGACATAGTATAGCAAGGCATAAAAATTCATAAAAACGACATAGTATAGTAAGGCATAAAAAGTCACAAAAACATCATAACATTGTAAAGCATTAAAAAAAACAACATAGTATAGTAAAGCATAAAAAGTCTCAAAATTGTCATAGGATAGTAAGGCATAACAAGTCATA